>NW_020271213.1:545586-559733 GCF_002803265.2 Melanaphis sacchari | reverse complement strand
TGTGTACATTTAAAATAAAAATCTAATTCTCATACTATCTCAATGTATTATGGTTTAATATTAAGTTTTGACAAAAACAATTTTAATAAATATCAATTATTTTAAGTAAATTTGAAAACATTGATGCATTTTTTGAGCAGATATTATGCACAACTTGTTCAAACATAGCATAAAATTCTTTGGATTTCCATTCATTCTCTATAACTTTTGTACATAGATTGAAAAATACGTGCACTTCATTAAGTGAGTATATATTCTACACATTTCAAAAAATATAAAAATTAATAAGTAAAAGTAATTATTTTAGCAAAAAACAATGGTACCTTTTTCCAAAAATTTTTTAAATACATTTCATTTGTTTAAAATTTTCAAAAATTCTAGGATATAAAAGTTAAATATTTTATTAGTTATAAATTATTAAAATAATAACTAAAATTAAACCTTTCATTTTGAAAAAAAAACTCTGTATGTTATGTGTACTATTTTCTTCTCAGTTATTATTATATTTTATACATTTATATTATTTATTAATTAACTAAAAGTTAAAATAATGTATTTAAAATGTATTCATTGTATTTTCCAGTAACTTATTAAAATGTATTTTTTATAAATAATATTTAACTTTTATTACTAGACTTAGATTATAGTATTTAAAGAAATAATTATTTTTAATTTTACCTTGGGTAAGGAAAAACAGTTTGTTGTAATGCAATCCAAAGTTTGTCTGTAACATGGAAATACATTTAATGGTAAATTACTAGGAAATTCTTTAAGCTCATCAACATGTCCAATAAATTGTGGTAATTGTTTCATAACATTTTGCAGAATTGTATTGAATACTCTGTCCATAATTTTTCTCATCTGTATAATGTTTTATAAAATTAAGAAATGCATGTTTTTTAAAAATAATTGTTATCTTATTATAAATTATAAATACATACGATACTATTGTAAATGGTGCTTTGTTTCATAGTATTATTTTTTCCATTATATAGTTCTTTTATCTGATATGGTTTGGGTGTATTATTTTTAAAAAATCTAAAACTTGACTTAATTGTATTCTGTTAAAAGTTAAATGTATATATTTAGAAAGATAAAATTTAATTTAATTATGTAGTTTAATACACTTACATTAGGTTTATTAAATGATAAAACACCACTTTTATGATTAGGATATTTTGAAAATACTTCGGGTGATTTGCCAATATATGCTGATAATTTATTTTGGCCGACACTAAAGTCTCCATAGGGCATCACATTACTTAGTTTAACTGAATTTCTGATATAATTAAAATGATTGAGAACTGTTCTTTTTTCAACTAATTCATTCACTTGTAATGGATATAATTTACCGAACTTTAGAAAAATAATTCATTAAGTATTAGTGTTATCAAAATATATATGAATAATAAAATAAAAATTACATTTGCTTGATCTTCAATCCATGTACAACTGAATTCATCACCTAAGCAAACATCAGGTATTTCATTTTCTCCAATGCAATATATTGACCATGAACTTTCTCTAGGTCCAGCAGCAGTTACAGCAAATACTAATACAATGAAAGATTATTGTTAAAATAATTATAGTATTCATTTTCTGAGTATGCTTACTATTGTTAGATTCACTTAATATGCCATCAAATAAAGAACCTGCTCTACATGATTCTATATACAAGAGCATCTAAAAGTAAAATTGTAAAAATTAAACATTTTGTTTATTCATAGATGAATATTACTTTAAAATCATTACACTATAAAATTTATGATCAATGTACATTGATTGTAATGCATTGTTTAGTTCATCAGCATATAAGTAAGTTTCTGGAAATGCTAATATGCCAGTTGTTCCATGACCAACAAAGTACACAAAAATATTATCTCTATGTTTACTACAAAATAATATAAATACATAATTTACTATAATTTGAATATTGATCAAACGCATTCAAAAATATCTTACCTTTCAATTACACGACCTGATCCAAAGTTTATCATAGCTGTCTTATTTCCATTTAAAATATTCAAAAAATGTTCACTGCTTACATTCTTTAAAAAAGAATCATAAATAATAATTTTAGTTTATTTATTTTTCATAGACTTTGTACAAATAATTAGTCTCAAAAATTAGTAAGATAGTTTTTAGTTTTAAACTACTTTACTTACCTCACCTTTATAGTCAACTTGTACGCCTTGATAAACGTCTGAGCCATTAGGATGATTAAATAATTCACCTTGATATGGGTTTCTGAGCATTAAAGATTAGAATAAAAAAAGTATAATTATTTATTGTTTTTAAACATAGATAATAATATTATACAAAATATATTTTGACAGTATTTCATGTTTTTATGATAAAATAAAATAATACCATAAGAATTAATTATTTACTTTGGTGTTTAATAAAATTTTCATTTTTTACGTAGGATTTTAAGACACTTTCATCAAACTAAGTTGTTAAGTATTTTGATAAAATTGAAATTTATGATTTTTTAAATTCATAATAATCTTACTCTAAGACAGGTCTGTATGATAAACATAACTTGTATTCTTTAGATATTGTTGCTTGATACTTGTAAATCTTTAACATCTAAATTTTTAACAATTCTTTAAATCAAGGCTACTTTTTTGATATTTAAGAAAAATAATTTACAATGTCAATTCATAAAACTGATAATAAATATAATGTTTAAAATCTTAAACTAATTTAAAAATTTCTTTCACTTTGAAAATGTTTTAGAATAATTAAAAAGTTATAATCTTATCTAATCATGTCTTCAACATTAGTTATTAATTATATATAGATTTAAAAACTAGAGAAATAATTTTTACTATTTAAAATGGTCAGAGATATTAACGTTGTGCGTGTAAATCTAATTTAAAAATGAATAAATGCAAATACAAAGCATTAGACATTTAATGCGATTCTAAATGTAATTAAAATTTATCTTGTTTAAATGAATATTAGAAAATCGTTATCAATAAAATAGATTTTGTATCTAATAAAAAAAAATTTAATATTGTAAAAAATAATTTTCAATATTTATTTGTTAGCTTAAATTAATTGATTTTATTGAAATAGATATACCTATATTATGAATTTATTAATATTATTTTACATTAGTCATAACACTATAACTAAAGTCACCTTAACTGGATAATGTATACATAGTCCAATTTTTAATACTTTTTATAGGTATACCGTACACGGCTCACATAATTTGAAAGTTTCTCAGTTGGAATTAACTATTAGTAAATTGATGAGGAAAGTTGCCATTATTATGTTCTTGTACAACTTATCAAAATTGATTTAAAGTGTAATACCTATATTCTTCTTAATTACTTTCAAAATGATTGATTTTTAATGTTTTAAAATAACTTATTACTGTAAAAATTAACATATTTGTATCATGTTTAATTTTACAATAATAACTATACTTAGTTTCAATTTTCCGCTACAATTTTTTCATTATCAAATTAAATTTTTAACATTGTTATCATATTTTAATTTTGTTTTATAGGTTTAATTTGTTTATTTATTTCATGAATTTGTAAGCAATTTCAATAGGTTAAACATTAATTATTAATTTTTTTTTCCTACAGGGTATTTATCTTTTAATTAATTATCTATTAAAAACCAAAAATATAAATGCTAAATCATTTATTGATGTCTAATTAATATATTATACATTATATAGGTACCTAATTATTTAAATAATAGAGAGTAGATACCTATAAATAATTATTGATTTTACCAATCAAATAATAAATACCTAATTAACATTTGATTTATATAAAATAAAAATATAGATCAAACTGATAAAATTACCTACTGTAAATTTGATAGGATTCATTATTTAAATATATTAAGATAAATATTATTTTTAGACCACAGTTGTTAATTTTTATTGATTTGAAATTTTATTAATAATATAATATCTTACTTAATATTGAAGGCTACATCATCTGTCATCATTACAATTATACGATTAACTGGTATACCATTATTCAACAATGTTTGATATGCATGTGAAACATCAGCCTAAAAACTAGTACTGCAATTAGTTTAACTATTTTTTATATTTTTAAACAATGAAAAATCTTTATTGATGTATGTTTAACTTCTTATCACAAACATTTTTATACCTGATGTCTATAATTATCCCAGCCTTTTGATCCAGCAACCAGGAACACCCAAGTTTCTTTTGTGCCACCACCAAAAAGTTCCAGACATTCATCAATAAATTCATTTGGACCAACAATAATTACCTTTACTATAGCAAATATTGCTAGCACACACAGTACACTTAATAAACAGTAAATCCATTCACCTTCTATAAATGTTTGTCAATTAATTTTTAATAATAAATTATTATATAGAGTATGAAAAATAAATAATAAACTTACTTTTTAGAAACAGATTATTTTTCAACATTTTTGTTAAAGAAGTGCAAAATGTTCTTAAATGACCAGAAAATGAATAACTTATAACAGTTAATTCCTATGCTATTACTATTACTTCTTGTTACAACTATTTATTATACATTTATAATGCTAATAGACAATTCAAGATAAAACAATTTAAGTGCCTCTTGATATTATATTATGGCATAATTTTTTAAAACCATTTTCATATCTATTAAGATGTTTACACATCTTATCGAAGGTAAATTTCTATTAAAAAATTATTCACTAAATATTTATTAAAAAAACTATTGTTTAACCAACTTAAATTATTTGTAGAACTTTGTGAATCATCAAGCATACCATTCATACCAAGCCTTGTAAAAAACTCAAAGTATGTACAAAGTTACCGATCTGAATAAATAATAATCAACTGAATCAAATTTTTAAGAACTATTAAAACAAATGATCCAAAATGATAACAAAAAAAATTATTTTAGAATGAGCTAATCGTTTTTTTATAGAAATAAACAATAAACTATATTTGAAATCTAAAATTATATTTCCTAAAATATTTTCAAAATTATTGAAACTATAATATATAAATTATAAAGAATAAACTATTAAATCCTAAGAAACAAAATAATCATTGCTTAAATAAATTATATTTGAGATGTATAATTACTATTTTATTTTAGTACCTATTACAAAATATAGTGTATTCAATATAGAGTAGTCATTTTACAATGATGTGTTTTTTTTTTTTTGTAATAAAATTTCTTTATAATCTAACTTCAATACTTTTTCTTGTTTCAAAGTGATTCTAGATAATACTAAATACTCAAGAGTCTAAAAGGTCAAAAATAAATAAGGTACACCTAAAAAAAATAAAATAATTTTTACTTAAAAATGAACGCTTTTTATTAATTTTTTGTTTGCTTTTCTTGATTATTTAGAAAAATACTGGGAACTTTAAATTTTAACCTCTTCAAAGTATATAAAACAGATCCAATTTCTTAAGTTCCGTATAAGTAGTTTTTGTTAAATGAAAAAAAAAAAAGTTGAGTGTAATTCTATAAGTATTTTTGATGAGAATCTGAATTAAAATTAATAATTTTGACCTATTTAGTTAAATATTTGTATTAAAATAAATGAATAAAAAAAAATAGGAGAGTAGATACCGCTCTGTTGTCCAATTGTATCAAGCGAGTCACTGTAATTACATTACATGTGTTGAACTTGAATTAAATCATATTATTATTTAATACAAATTTTTTTTTTTTTTAATTTCATTGTTGGTCTTTGACACCAAGTGGCATATTTTCAGGTCGGGGATGTCCAAAATATCTCTAAATAACTCAGTGGTATTCAATAATTCGTATGTATTCTAGATAAACTGTAAATTTAGTTTAAAAATAACCTTTGTAACGTGTCGCTAAATATGATCTTTAAAGTGAACTGATAAAATTAATTTCAACTTTGCAGATATGATATACATATTATATTATCTATGAGTAAAATACTGATAGATAGGCTAACTTTCAAGTCAAATAATGTTTAGACCTAAAGGACTACTCCCCTCCCCCCGTCACCAACCATACATTTTATAAATTTGACTTGATGAAAATATAATTTTGAAATAACTTTGTTGTTTTTGAGGTAATTAGCAATCATTGTTAAAATTATCCTACTTTATATTACATAATATTACAAGAAAATCAGTAAAAATAAACATCTAGTAAATTATTAAATATTTATTTTTTTAAATTTTTTAATAATAAAATTGATTAAACTTAATAAACTAAATGTGATTAATGTGTAATAATATTAAACCAAGGCCGTAACTTAAAATAAATTTTGGATGTTGATTTAAATAGAATATTTATTTTATATTATTTTACCAAAAAAAAATAAAATAATTATTCTTGTTACAACAGTCAATATCTCGACTGCTAATTTATTCAATTTTTTAAAAGAAATTGGGTGGGATCTTAACCTCTAAATTTATCCATCAGTTACGGCCATATGAGTTTCTAGAAATAAGAATGAAAATTAAACAACGCAAAAATTATCTAATACAAGGTTATGGTCATAATCCAAAAGTTGTTTATGCTTTATGAATCTAAGTTCTGTTTAATGAAGCACATTTATTTGTGGATTTACCATTAAAACCATCTAGTATAGCATTGAATGAGGGATAGCTTTTACATTTACATTCATTTCCAGGATCATCGTCGTTTATATTACTAACCATAAATCCTGCCCCAACAGATTTGGCAAATTTACCCTAAAAATCAAATTATTTAAGATAAGTTAGTTGGTACATTAAATGTATTAAAAATACATTACTTTTTCATTAAATGTTTTTATAGAATCCACACACCAAGAACTTGTAGAATTTGAATCTTCGCATATCTATAAAAATATTTTCATACAAAATTAATTAATTTTTATATGTGAAATCAAAAAATTTTGGGAAATTTAGTTACCTAGTTATTTATTAAACTTTATTTTTTTAAATTGATACTGCTTATATCAGAGATTCTCAAACTTTTCAGGCCAGACCCTCCCCTCCCCTTTTGGTCAATCCCAAACTTGAGCCCCCCTCATACAAATAATTTTAATAGTCATGTTTAGGGTAACAAAAAGTTAAAAATAAACAACAAATATAAGCTAATATTGATATTAATATTACAAATTTATTTTAAAATAAAATGTATTTTTTGTAAAAGGTTTTAATTAATCGACCAATTTTATTATTATTACAGACATTTCACAATTTTTTTTCTGTCCTACCAATGCAATGTTGATTTTTAAAATTTTCTCCCTCCCCCCCACCCCCATAAAGATTTCGCGGCTCCCGAAGAGTCGCGCCCCACATTTTGAGGATCTCTGACTTATATTATATAAGACAACATAATTTTTAAATATATAATAGTCAATACTCATTCCTTTAAATCCGGACGTGTTTTCTCCATCATAAAAATGGCCAAATATTATATTTTATATTATTAACTCAATGATTAAATTAATTCTAATATTAAACCTAAAAGTTATGAACATTATCTATACTCTATTGTTTGGGTTTTACAATACTTTAGTTTTTAAATGAATTAGGAGTATTTTTAAGTACAAAAATAAATTAAATAATTATGTAATCATAAATGAAATAAAAATTATTACATCATAAAAAACAAACGAGAGAACACAGATATTCATACTTCTAAGTTAAATAATAGATAAATTCACTCTAATATTAAAACTAACGCAGACTTGGAATAGTTGAAACTGAACGTATAATAACATTTTAAAATTTTTTACGATAGTAAAAGAAACTACATATTATGTGAGTAGTTACGACTTCTTCTCAATAACTTAAAATATGTATCGTGGCTACTAGTCAGGTACGAAAATGAACAAAAAAATTGTTTTATGAAGATTAAATTCGTTATGTAGTTTAGTATTTTAATCAAGCTGATAATTCGCAATGTTAATTAATAGATAAAAGAACATAACAGTTCGTTTGAAGCAGATAACGGTTTATTGCGCGTAATGTAATCGTTTGTCCTTAAATTCTTTTCTATTATTTTCATGTGACATACTTACAGTGTATTACCATATTTACTACTTAATTAATCATATAGTCATTTATTTATTATTTATATTAAATTTGAATACCTGTTGAGTGGTCACATTAGTCTCTGAAGCATCACTTGATGTAGGACTCAACTTAAATTTAAAATATGTATTTTGTTTTGGAATAGACGTCTTTGGTAAAATACTTTTTAAATACATCTAGAAAAATAGAATTATACATAAAATCCATCGCTGTGTTTTGTAGATTATAATGTTTCAATACCAATGTATAATTCGATTTAGTTGTTGAATTTGCCTTCATTGGAGCTATTCCTTCTATAAATTCGTCAGAGCAATCATTTAATGTTTCCACGCTTATAACGTAGAAATCCACAGTCGGATTTAGTTTTTTGAAATCCAACCCTGTTTAAAATATTTGAAATAGGTGTTATATTTTTAAGAGTAAGTCACAAAAATAATATTTGTATAAAACATTATATTATACAAACTGTACTTTTGGTCGTTGTACAATGTACGTACAAAAATGGTTCTTAAAGATTAATGAATTGATAAAATGGAAATTTAAAAAAAAAAAAACATTAATAATATGCATTTCTTTATGGGCTCTCTTTTTTACGATAATTAAAAATGTCTTAAGAATTTGTATTACCAACAAAACCAACTTAATCTTTTGTACGTTTTCAGCTATTTTTTTAATGAATCATGATAGTGTTTATTTTTCTGAAAATGATATATTGCTCAGCAATTTTGAATCAACACTAAGGAGCCTTTGCTTTGATTATTGATTGAGTTGAAATAATATCATATAATACCTTACCTAGCCAGAAAATTTCTATTATCAAGAAATAATTTAAAAACCAATCATTACATCATGGTCTAAATTTTTAAAATTATTCAAGATTTTATAGCAGGTTTTTAATTAATTTTAATTGTTAGTGCCTTAAAAGTCTAAAACTGTCCACTTTGATTTCGATGTTTGCTTTTTTTTTAGAACCCACATAATATGAGTGATAAAAATCAGCTTGAATGAGTTTAAAGAAAGTTTTTAAGTTTTGCCACCTATACTTATTGAAAATTAGTACAGCGGACCTCGTGACCATATGAACCAGTATTGAGTAGATTAAGTTTAATTAATTATTCAAATTTGATGCTATGATATTTGTTTTCAGTGTATGATTAAACTCGTTATTAGATTAATAATTTAAAGTTTTACAATGAAAAAAACTTAAGTAAACTAAAAAATCATGATAATATGGTGATTTTTTTATTTTGTATTTTACTAGATTTCTAATATATGCTTTAAAAAGATATTAAATTTAAATAAGTTTTTGTAAATGGTCAAATATTATTCAAATAAAACTAACCTAACTAATTAACTTAATTAGAAGATTGTAGATCATGAAGTAATATACAAATATTGATGATTGTATCATAACGTTTTTAGAAATTTAACAGCATCAGTTTTTCTCGTTAATATTCGACAAATAAAGTTGATTTTGTTGTTACAACTACATACTTAAAAAATTTCAGAGCATTATAAATAAATATCCTGTGTAACTAAAAAAATGTGATTTCTTATTTAACTAAAATACTATTATACCTATTCATAAGAAAAAAAAAACGAGTGTAAAAATAAAGTAATTATAAGTATAAAAATACACATTGTTTCTGTATATATTTAACACATCTTAAGTTAGTACATTCATTACCTCGTTATAACTATAAATAAATAAACATGAAACATAGGTACATAAATAAAGATAATAAACAATATACTAACAAGGAAACGGTGGGTTGGTATATTGATCTATCAGAAACTTCCCGCTAATTAAAATGCCAATAGATAAATCAGAAATATTTGATTTCATCACTTCAATATATTGTTTCAAATTTTCAGTATAATTCTTGAATTCCTTGGAATCACTCTATACAAATGAAATGGATTCTATTAAAATATTGTTAAGTATTTAAATGTATTATTATAAATGTTGGCGATTAGGAAAAGTGAACTGCTTCCAATCACTTTATTAAAATATAGAATGTGCAAAATAAAGTAAAAAATTCACTAAGTTATAAATTGGTTGAAAATTTAAATTTTTTAAGTATATCTAAATTAAAATTGAAAAAACGTATTATTGTTGAAGCATTTTACGTTGTCACTTAAAAAAATAAATAATTCTATAAAGTATAAACTATAAATCTATACGATTATATTAATAAATAAGTTAATTCATGAATATTGATCATTTATAAATGGAATTTTATTCAATTTTGATTTATTTTTAATAATATTATGCAATTAATTTTATATAAAATGTGAAGATTCTGTAACAGTTTTGAAATAAAATTCAATTGTATAAATAAAGATACAAAATAAATAAATTATATTTTAGCTTGAATAGCCTACATGAACAATATGAAAAATGATTTTATTAATTTAAAAATTAAAAGTAAATTAGTCCTTACACTAGGTTCTAGATTTGTTAGAATAAGACCATTTATCCCATCATAATTTTTCAAAAATTCTCCTAAGGCTTTCATTTCATCCTTTGAGTTGGTTCCGTCATTACAAGCTTCACAACCAAGCACTTGAGTCCATTCAACATAACTTGTGTGACCATATAATAAAAATATATTCTTATCAGAATTCTTCACTATTCCTTCCCAGTTTTCTATATAAATGTTAAGACACGTGAATACATAGTATGTTAAGATCTTTAATATTAAGTTATACAATTATTTTCATTCTATTATCTATAATCTAGAGTCTAATTCAGTGACTATACACCAAGTTGTTCAAAGTTGGATTAATCATTAAGAACTTACTTTCGGAATTATCCATAAGGATATAGTTCTGCAAATGTTGAAGTAAATTAATTTTTTAGATATTTTATAAATTTATGATGACGAATTAAGAGTTCTTTACCATTATCGCTTAGGTTATTAAGGCATCAAAGCTTATAGTAATAAAATTTGAAAAGGTTGTAGAACAATATTACTTGATTTTTTTTTAAATCTAATATCGGTTGTTGTTTATTATTTTTAATTTAAAAAATTCAGAGAGACCACAGCGTATACGAATATAAAAAATAATAAAATTCTTGATTTTGCCAATTTAGATATTTGCTTTGGAATTATTTTAACTTAAATACAAAGTGTTTGACTTAGTACTCTTTTTCACGATTAAAGTGCATAGGTTAGGTTAGGTTATGTCAGCTGTATAACAATAAAACGGTATCGGATTGATATTTTTTTATAATAATTTAAAATAAATAATACATTTTAAAAATATTATTATAAAAAAAACTGCAACTGCAAAGAGCGGAAAATTGTTTAAATCTAAATTAAATAACAATTGTTATAACAGTTAGGTAATTCACTATTTTGTGTCAGCTATTGTTTATTTTTGTGAAATCATTATTTTTCATTATAAATTTAATTTAACACTGAGATTGAGTTTCTGTAACCTCTTTTATATAAACATAACTTTTTAATATAAAACATGTTAAGTAGTAGCGACCGGTGAACAGGAGACGTAGCAATAATTTTAATTTTTATATATTTTACTTTGTAATTATTTGGCTATAAAAACGTTATTTAACTAATTAATAGGGCTGGCATTTTGATGCAAAAGCATCATTTTTTCTGGTTTTTCTGAAATGTTGGTCCGTAGGTATAAAATATGTCTTGACCTTGTCAAGGGTGATACTGATAATTTTAAATAATTTTTTTTATGCATTTTTTGACGATTTTAGTGAATTTTTTTAGTTTATAAAGTATTTTTCTTAATTTGTTCTTAAAATGAACCAAAAATTGTTATGATTAACAAAAGACTTTCTGTAAACATCCGAAGGTTCAAATAATAAATTTAATTATATAGCACGAAAAGTTATCGTCGACAACAATTTTTTTTTCAAATTATTATTTTAGAATGAAGGATTAAGAAAACTAAAGTACAGCAGAACTAAACAAGTAACAACAAACAATACTATTAAAAAAATAGACTACTGTAGTATCATTTAAACATTTTTTTCCTATTTTTAAACTATAATAAATTTAAATGCATTTTATAGTGCATTTTTTGAGTTTTTTAAGGGCATTTTTTGAGATTTTTTAGGGCATTAAAATCCTAACCCTACTAAATAACTATAATATAAATTCATAGTTCAAATAAATAATGAAAAATACAAAGCTTGACAATTCCCTTATAATAATAAGTTATAATGGGTTGTATTATTGAGCACATTTTTAAAACTAAATTTACATAATATGCATCATAATTAATTATAAATACATTTTGTGAAATCAATATTTTATAATTAAAATTTAAGTGTGTTTATTTTAATGAAATTAAATATATATAATCTTAATTATTTTTACTAATTTCAGTAATATTTCCAAATAATTAAGTACCTTTATTAGGATATTTAATGTTGTAATTCACATCTACATAAAAACCATCAATAATTAAAGCAGTGCACGATTCCGGTATGTCCGAATTCGTGCCATTCGTGCCATTTGTGCCATTTGTGCCATTTGTGCCATTCGCGCCATTCGTGTCATTCGCGCTATTCGATGAACCGTTATTTCCTTTGCCATGACAAGTACCACTATAAGTACACGACGATATTCCGGGGCCTGAAAACCAATCAATAAATAGAATTTTAATTTTTTTTTTTCATTAATAACATAGTACATTGTCTAAAATATAGATTGAACAAAAATTATATTAATAGGTACTCATTATTCATTATTATATATAAGTATAAGGTGTTGGAAACCTGAGAGAGCAATTCGATCATTGTACCATCTCTATCCCGAGCAGTAACTCAAAAAATAATAGTGTAATTTGAAGTTACAAAGCAAATAAGAGTCAGTGTAAATCGTTTCAAAGGTAAATTTTCAAAAAACTCGAGAAAAATAAAAATTAAATTACAAAAAACACAAATTTTCGAGAAAAATTGACTTAAGGTAATGATCTATTTTCATCCGTTACGTTATTGTAAATTTTAACCCTCGATTTATCGGTTTTTGCCGTCAACTTTCAATTCTGACAGTCAAATACAGAGAAAAAATCGCATTTTTGAGTTAACAATATAATAATTCTTTAATAATTTAGTAAAATGCAAACTTTGTGGTTGTTCGATTAATAATTAAGTGATACTCCTGAGAGAACTGAGTAAGTATTAGCGTTGCTTTAATTTAAGACTATTTAAATTCACTTAAATTTTTTGAATTTCTGCAGTAAGTAGTTTTTGTATGAAATTTTGAATATAGTTTAAACACGGGTGAGTAATTTTGTCAAAATTTGAACATAATATTAAGCACATTGTATTCTAGTATTTTTATACAGATACGACAAGAACAACTTGTGTGGACTCTTGAATTACTTTTTCAAGAACATTGTTCAGTAAATAATCTTTAATGGAGAACTTAAAAAAAAAAAAATTTAGAAAAAGTGTGTTAAGTGTTATTAATGCTAAATCGATGTACTTCGTTCAGTTACGTATTGCTAATTCTTTAAAGTAACTGGGGAAAACATACGAACATTTATTAAATTTATTATTAAAATAAATGAGAATTTTTTCAAAAATAATTACAAAATCGATTTATTTTTGTGTGTAATTAAAATAAATAACATTAGATACTTTAAATGGTTAAAAATTGTATGTTTTATATATCTTGTAATTTATTTTGTTGACTCTTTTGTTACTTATAAAATGACATTTTAAATTTTTTTACTATATAAATACCAATTGAAAATTTATCACTGATTTAAATGTTTGAGATTATAAGACAAGATTATTCATAAGATTTTCATTTATTGACTAAAGATTATTGAGAATTTTAAATCATAATATTCATTGAATATTTAAAGTTAGAATTTGAAAATATTTGTCAAAATATCTAAATAATATTTTTTAAGAAATTTATAAACATTTTCTTTTGTTTAACGATTTCTAATTTATTTTTCTTTATAACAAAAATCTTTAACAAAAAGTCATATTCAATTTTATGATTATTTTAAACTTAAATTTTTACGAATTGATATAATATATTTGTAATAACTAGTTCACCTCACATTTATATTTTTTTGTAATTCAAAACGATTAGTTACTTAAAATGTTCACTAAATATTTATGTTAA
>NW_020271213.1:494076-544613 GCF_002803265.2 Melanaphis sacchari | reverse complement strand
CATAATTGTTTAGTGAACATTTTAAGTAACTAATCGTTTTGAATTAACAAAAATATAAATTGAGGTGAACTAGTTATTCACTATATTATATCATGTAAAATTTAAGTTTAAAATAATCATAAAATTGAATATGATCTGTTAAAGATTTTTTTATAAAAGAAAAATAAATTAGAAATCGTTAAACAAAAGAAAATGTTTATAAATTTCTTAAAACAAATAATTTGTATTTTAGATATTTTGACAAATATTTTCAAATTCTAACTTTAAATATTCAATGAATATTATGATTTAAAATTCTCAATAATCTTTAGTCAATAAATGAAAATCTTATGAATAATCTTGTCTTATAATCTCAAACATTTAAATCAGTGATAAATTTTCAATTGGTATTTATATAGTAAAAATTTAAAATGTCATTTAGTACACAAAAGAGTCAACAAAATACAAGTATTACAAGATATATAAAACATAACAATTTTAACCATTTAAAGTATCTAATGTTATTTATTTTTAATTACACACAAAAATAAATCGATTTTGTCAATTACTTATTTTGAACAAAATTCTCATTTATTTTAATAATAAATTTAATAAATGTTCGTATGTTTTTTCCCCAGTTACTTTAAAAGAATTAGTAATTTTCACTTTGATTATACTTAATTTATTCTACAAAGTCGAGAATCAAACATTGATCTCCCAAATGTAGATAATCAGATTACAGAAAATAAACATACATACATTTATTACATCATTTAGTCCTTAAAATCTAAAATCTGGTTCAGAATAGTTTTTCGTGTAACATCATGACGATTAAAATACTAGTTCTATAGCTATATTTACTGATTATTGGATAGTCACACAATCAGGGTAAGGTAATGTATTGTTATATTTATGGGTATACCATCAAAATATGTATGTTCAACCTAAAAATGTTTATCTCCTAGTCATTACTAGAAAAATTAATTTAATCCCTTATATCATATTATATCTATTAACATCTAAGTTCTAATTTATAACTATAAAATTAAACCGGTAACGTTAAGTATCAGTGTCCGCTCGTTTGCCAAAACATTATTGTTATATTATATTGCATATTTTATTTCATTATGTCATCACAATATTCAAAATCCAAAACAATAAACGACTTTTCATACGCAAGGTATACTTGTATAAGAATTAATTTAAACTACTAAACTATTAATCTCACTAAATTCCAGTTAACTAGTAAGGTCAATATTGTCAAGTAATAACAAACATGATGCATAGATATTTAATATTTGTATGTATTTTAATATTTATTAAAAATACAATTTTTAGTTTTGTAGTGTGTAATTGCTAATATAGAATGAATGTAACTAATTCACAAGTGCCATAAAGTAAAGTTTATATTTATTATTTATTGATTTCGTGATTAACAATATCATATATCTTAATTCATCAATCACATTGTTTAACAGTTATTAGCATATATTTGAAAAGAGTAAATCATAAAGATGCTTTTTATAATAAACAAATTTATATTATACTATGTTGACGTTTAATTACTTAATTTAATATAATCATTGTATTGATATATAATGTTTGAATCAATGTTTAAAATAACATCACATGTTTTACACAACTGTGCATCATAAATACATGATTGATACATAAAACATATTTTTAATTAAACCTGTTTTTAAATTGCAATTCGTAATTTATAAGTTATATATAAATTATTATATGGAGATAGGATATTTATGTTTCAAAAAGCGTCATCAATTTCAATGGTAGATGTTTCAGCTTTGTGTTTATTTTTGAATCTCAACAGAATAAATAAATATTAATACTCTTGAATCAGTTCAAATAGTAGTAATAACGTAATAATAATATCAATTTGCCTCATGATATTATACCGAAATCATTATCCAGCCTTAGTGGTGTGTTGATATGGATAGCTGGCTATAGCCGTAAGGCCATATACCTCATGGTAGATTTTCGATTTTCAACATATGGTAACACCAAACGTAAAAATCATTTCATGGTAAATCACTAAATAACTCAAACAAATAAAACTTTTCATAGTTCATGGAAAATTAGTATGATGTTTCAATCAAGCTCTATTTCGGATGCACATTTATTCTTATCTGCCACTATTTATAGTATAATAATGATTTAATACACAACTTAAACATACTTTTGACTGATAACAATGTTTGAAAATTAATAAGAAATTATAATTCATATATCTAAATTTAAATTTCGAAATACTATACTTTTAGTAGCTTGTATGTTATTTGAATTTTGTTTATAAACCATGAAATGATACATCGTTAAATCGAAAGTACACTTTATATCCGTAGTGCACATTATTGTGTGTCGTATTACACATAAAATAGAACTAGTTTACGTAATTATTTATTCTTATTAACTCAGTATACGCTATTTAATGACCTTTATCAATAACTTTATTAAATACAATTTTGAAAATATAGTATTCCAAATATATATATATGAGTATGACACTCAACCATATATTCTCAATCTGCATCATGTCAATTATTAACGCCACAATGTATATTTCGGGGTATGTGTTTATCTTCGCTTGATAGTATATTGAAGTATTTTACTACTAAAATCCTTTTGATGCGTTTGTTTATTTTCCATGGACAAGTTTTTACCGTTGAAAGCACTAGTTGTGCTCCTTTATGTTATCAGTCACAGTCTATTAATGAGATTAATGTACTTATAGATTTGCTATAAATTATTGTTACTATAATAATGAGTATGGTGAGTTTACTTTGTTACCGCTATAACTCAATCATCATATATCAAAAATGTGAAAATTCGTTTTATTGTTTTGGATTTTGAATATTGTGATGACAGCTCTTAACCAAAATATGCAATACTAATATAAAAATAATATTTGCAAATCAGCAGACATGATGACTTAATGTTACCGGTTCTTATTTATAGTTATAATAGGCAACTAATGTTAATAGATATGCGGATATAAGAGGATTAAACAATTTTTCTTAGTGAACTGACTAGCGAGATAAACAGATTTAGGTTCGAATGATACATATTTTGATAGTGTATAACACAATATATTACTAATACATTACTGTCCTTACTCCGATTGTGTTGGATTATCCATCCAATCAGTAAATATAGCTTAGAACAGTATTTAATTCATTGCGATACACACGAAAAACTATTCCGAACTAGATTTAGATTTAAGGGCTGGTAAATGATGTTAGATAAATGTATGTATGTTTATTTTCAGTCTACATTTATTTTGTGAGATCAAATGTTTTGATTTCGACTTTGGATGTGGTTTTGTGTCAAATTAAATTAGTTATGGCAATCTAGCAATACGTAACTGAACGAAGTACACCGATTTAGCATTAATAACACTTAACACACTTTTTCTAAATTTTTTTTTTTTAAGTTCTCCATTAAAGATTATTTACTGAACAATGTTCTTGAAAAAGTAATTCAAGAGTCCACACAAGTTGTTCTTGTCGTATCTGTATAAAAATACTAAAAATACTAGAATACAATGTGCTTAATATTATGTTCAAATTTTGACAAAATTACTCACCCGTGTTTAAACTATATTCCTAACTTTTCAAAATAGTATCTTTTAATTTTAATATTATTGATATAATTTTATTTAAAAATGTGAAATTATCATTTTAGAGTAAATTTTATGACAAATTCAAATGTTACATATTTTATTAGATAATTAGGTTAAATACGATCGATAATATATTGATACTTTTAACTAAGAAAAAACAAAATCATTTATTTTAATGTAGTGCATTATTACTTATTGACATGTGCATGCACGTGCTGGAGTATTCCGCTGTTTCTTTTACACACAGTCATACATTAATAATTAGTTATTTCAAGCACATTTACACATTACGAATACCCCACCTAGAATATGACCTATACTAAATATTTTAAAAACGTTTAATATCCAATCCTCTTACCATTTTTGTTTTAAAATCTAATTATATCGAAAATTAATAAACAGTCATATAATATTTAATGTAGGTTTAGTTAGGTAAATAATTTTTTTTTCTTAATTATTGCAAAATAAAAAATTAAGAATTATAACTTATAAGTCTTAAGTCTACTTGTCATAAGTTATAAAAAACCTTGTGTACAATTTTTATTTTTTATACATTTAAAATTATAATAAATACTTTTATGAATTAATAAAAATTGCAGTACCTATACATAGTAGATGAACAACTTTTACAATACCTTATACATTTTAACACAGCGAATAGTTTGGGGATAAATTAATTAATGAGTACTAACAGATATCAGACATTAGCATAACAATAATACAATAAAGGTTTCATCGTTGTAAAATGGATCCAAAAGCCAATATAGCAAATCATATTTTAAAAATTAGAAAATTTAAGTAGACAATTAAAATAATTGAGAGAGCTAACCTCCGAATCAATGTAAATGACATTAATTTCAATTTCGGTAACATTAACTGACAATTCTTTCTTTATTAGAAATAAAAGCGGATTTTTGTATTATTGTTAATATAAAAAATAACAATGTGTTAATTGTTGCCATATATTTTATAAATCAATGGTTTGGTCACAATTCTATCAAATTATAATATACTAATAAAATATTTAAGACAAAATTTCAATATTATTAAACTCACCATTATTTGTACTTGCAGTTTGTATGAATACTGCTAATATAAGAATGCTACTTATTAAAAGTAAAGAGTCGTAAAAGTATAAACACATATTTATTAGTTTTGTGTAATATTTAGTAGATCTTTATTCACACGTACCGTCGGAGTTATTAAATTTTTTTTGAGTACACTGTGTAACAGGTTTTTACAATAAACTAATATTTATAATACTTATTTCGATATTTATTTGTTTTTAATTAAATAATATAAATTGTATTGATGTATAATATTTAAATTGGAGTTGTTTGTAAAATAAATATCAAGTGTGTTTTTACACAACTGCGCATACATAAATACATGTTTAATTAAAAAAAATCTATTTAATTAATACAGTAAAATTAAATATTTATTTTAAATTGCAGACAGTTTAGAACAAAAAAATTAATATTTAGATCAACTGAATATACGTTTTGAAAATTGAAAGAATTTATAGCAGTGACAATCCCGGTATAATTTTAAAAATATTTATTATGAATTATTTTAGGGGCATCTGTAGTGGTTTGCGGTAATATTTTAAATTAGGTAAACTTTAAAATAAAATTTCAATTTACAATTTAAAAAAAAAAGTATTTTATTGGTAATTATTAATAATTTTAGTCCAAAATTTATTCATAGATAAAATCTATTTGTTTTTCTTATTTAAAAAATTAATTTTTAACTTAATCATAAAATTCTAAATTATTATTTTCTTTGTTCAGAAGTTCTTTTTTAATTGAAATTAATGATAAAGAACTAATAGTCTTTTTTTGTGTTTTTATACGATAATTAAAATATTGGAATTACGTTTTTAAAAATGTCGCTAAGCGCTCGGGAATTGGGCATAGAGCTTTTAATTGCGAATAAAATTATTGCGAACGGACCTTTTACCGTAACACGATTTCGAACTTTTTAATCTGTCTTTAATCGTGCGGTGTCGCCAGATTTGGTGTTAGTCAATAATACATTTTTAAATAGTTAATTTTTAAAATAATCAAATAGTATAAGGGTTTTTACTATTACGCCGGGTGATAAGATGGTACGATAGGTAGGTAGGTACGTTCTAGAATAGATATTAACATATTTATCTTTTATACTATACCTACCTATATATATTAATTTGATTGAAAACCAGCTCGATTCGTATAGTATTATTATTAAATATTTTGGTAATGATACTGTTTTGATTTTGAATTAATATATAAAATTAATAATAATTATCTCAATATACACTAAGTCTTCTTCTTCTTATAATATAAAACAAAGAATAGTTCGTTATTTTCCAATAGGTGTAGTGTACTGCCAATCAAAAAATTAGATATTTTTAATAATAAGAGTTATTTTTGTTGTTTTACTTGATTACTACTGAAAATCTCAGAGCATTACATTCCTTATTCTTCATTTAAATAGGTATCCAATTTTGTCAGCATTTTAATTTTACATGCTTACAAGAAAAATTATGCTCATAAATTTAAAAATATTAGTAAAAAAATATTTTTTGATGAAAATAATGGTACTTAATATAAGTAATACCAATGTTTAATATTGTCCAAATAATAAGTTATTCCTGTATATAGAGTGATTAATGATTATGGTGAGGATTTTTGGTACATATTTAAATATATATATAATCTTAGATTCCCTAATAGGAATAATATCAAATGAAATGTTGAATAATAAGGTTACGGGCACTAAATATGATTACCTAGACCACAAGACACCAATAATAATAAGTTCGGTTTCTAAAACTGGGAATTTCATTAACGTATTTCAGTAATTACTGTACAAAATCTATACAATGCAATTCATCGTTCATCAAATTAATAAGTTACTCAAAGAACATTAATCTGCGTTACTCATTATTTAACTTGAAATATAATAAAATTAATTATTTAGTTCCAAGTTTATATTAAAACTTATAGGTACTATACAAGTATACGAGTTTATTTTCTAAGCTATATTTTTAACGGAAACATTTTTGTTTTATTTGAATTTTGAAGTGTTTTGAAGTATTTGGCTGGGATGTGGTTCCTATGTGATTTAGCGATAGGCTCTGACGTGGTGACCTACCTACCTGTAATTTTAAATCCGATCAACATGTACTATGTACAACGTATATATATTATATATATATATATATATATATATATATATATATATATTGATGAATTATGACCTATTTAATAGTTAATACGATAAGACAAAATTAATTATTTAATAAAAGAGGTGTACTTACAGTATTTTTATTATAATTTTATTTAGTTATCCATCATTTAGATTGAAATGGGTATTGGGCGTACCTACCGCTATATTATCATCATTATTTTTCAACCTATATGAAAATATTACTTATTCAAATTGTCAAAACTTAAACATTTTTATCGAAATATTATTTATGATGAAATGACACAAAAAAATCATTACTATAAATTTATTTATAACATGATCGTAGGGTATAACAACTATACACTACTAATAGTTGCAAATATAGTCTTCTGACAAAATAAAGGAATTTGAAAACTGTAAAATCATAACACCTAGTAAAAACTGAAAAATCGACTAAATCTAATTATCTAATGAACTTTTAAAACCAACGAAATGACGAAGTTCCTATTTAGGAAAGTTATAGTCCACGGTTAATATACCTATAGGTTGATGCAATTGTTCAACGATCTAAGTCAACTTAATCAACTAACCAATTGATTTTACGTTAAATCGATAACTTTAATTAATGATTAACAGTGATACAACTAGAGGTATGCTAAGTACTCCCAATATTGAATTTTGTATTCTGAGTCTCATTAATTAAGATTATGTAAAGTAATATACTTAAATTTTTTATAATTTATCAGTTAACTTTTTTTCTTATTTAGTATTCCACTCATTTATCATATTGATTTAAAATTGATGTTCTATCGTCCTGTGAATTATTAGTTACCTATTTCTTATTACGTATTATATTTATATACATAGATACTACCTAGTAGCTATATATTATTAGACTCATTTGAAAAATGAGACAATAAAAGTACTTTTGAGGGGTTACGGTTTTAAATTGTTAAACTTTGTAAAAAAAAATATATTTCTTTAAAAGTTTCTCATCAAGGTCAATTATAGATTTTTTATTTTTACTTAAAAGTTAAAAATTTATCATTTATCAGTAAAAAAATGTTTAAGTATCCAAACGAAAAATGATAATAGTCGACTCTTCTAATCAACCATTATACAAGGTAGGTACATTATAATGTTACATAAATAATTAAACAATATGTATTTTATTCACAAAATGTGTATTGATCATTGGTAAATTAATGTATTTTGAATGTATTACTACATTAAACAATCGACATTTTATCTGATATACTCAATCATAATTTATACATTTTTTTTTTTATACTATTATCTAATAGTAGAAATTCTGTGGTTTGATATTCAATCGTCGTTCTTACAACATTCCGTGTACGTTTTTTGGGAAGACGCTGATAATATGCGTAAAGTATTACGCCTAAAAATTAAACTTAAATAAGCGACTCTTGATCGTCAACTAAGCCAGTCAGTCTCAGTTAATCACAATTCTATATTTTTCCGTGAATAAATTATCAAGAACTCGGTAGGTTGTTGTTTTTAAAACGTAACAATCCACGTATTCGACCGGTTTTCTGTTTACGACAAAAATATGAAAAATATTATAATCACATAGTAATAATAATAATAATGACGATAACAATAATCTTATGATATTTTTAGTCATCTCGTGATAAAAACTTCGCTAGACACGTCTGTGGGTTAACACTGTTAAACAGATGTCGGTATGTTGACAATCTGCCCGACATACAAGTCTGACTCGTCGAATCGTGTTCGGATATAAATAACAAGTCGGCGTTTTATAATGATACGTGATCTTGTGTAATAATCATTGCAAAAAAATAAAAATTATTCGTACATAGAACAAGTATAAGAATATATTATTAAAAGCGTCATGGGGTCGAGAAACGCGGGTAAACAATGTACGGCGCGGACGTGCGTATGGAGGTCAGTTTGAGAGTCGAGTCGGAACGGTGCACGAACGAACGTTCGCACGTTAAGGAGGTCGATGTCGCGAGGCGGACGCATAAAACGATAAAACTCAAGAGCTAGTCGCCAGACCAAGACGTCGTGCGAGGCGTCGGCGAGTCGCGCTTGAGAGGAGGTAGCGCGGTGTACGTGAAATGATTTACGGTCGGAAACATGACGCGGTACAATAATTAATTACAAAAAAAAAAAAAAAAATGGTAAAATTTACGACAAATACGATGAAAAAAATGGTGGTGAAAATCCCGTATCGCCACGACATTAATATTTAGCCGCAGCCGCTGATAAATAACGATTTTATTGTCTACGGCCCTTAGCATACGAAAACACTCGACACTGTTTCCACGCAAACACACAAACGCACAACCGAGATCGAAAACCATAAAAATAATATATTATCGGCGAATTGGCTCGGACCAGGGATAATAATAATTATTAATTTATGTGAATCGTATTGAACGTAAAACTGCCGTGTGTGTGCGAATGACAATATTATATACACATATTTTGTAGCGGTCGGCGCGCCGCAGTGGTTGTTGTACTGTTGTAGTAGTAGTAGTAGTAGTAGTAGTAACTAGTAGTAGTAGTTGTTGTCGTCGTCAACTTGTCGCTACACGACGTCACTACCGCGATTCGTCTGTAGTTCTGCCTAGCAGTAAGTCGTGATCCCGCGAACGTTCTGTATGACACCAACTACCGATACGAGTGATACGACAACGACGACCACATTACTATATCACCATATTGATCGATTTGAGATATTAATAATTATATTATAATGTCACGTTGATTACAGCCGTAGTCAAACCATCCGAACAGACGAGTCGACAACTTCATCATTTTGTGTACGGAGACGGAATCCTATTCAAAGTACCTCTACGCGTGTTCGTACGACGCGTTAAACGAACGATTATATGCGTACGACGGAAAAAGGTCTTATCTGTATGGTCATTATCGATTCGGTCATTACGTTTGTTCACGTTACCGAACAGTAATTAGTAGGTACCCATACCACAGATCAAGACCATTGTCTCGAAGGTAAATTTTAAAATAAAATTTAACAGTTAAATGTCAAATAATATAATGTGTACACAACAGAGCATATTTTAAGACTTTTTTACTAGGTGGCACTATCACTATAGTCTATAAGATATAAACACTAGGCCAAATATCTACTTCGGGTACCTTTTAAGTTTTTGACTTGTGACTGGGTATGAGGCACATTCATTAACCACAAGGTAGCACTAATTTTTCACTGGGTGGCACTCATGCCTCCCATTTTATATTTTAAAATATGCTCTGGTACACAATATTGCATTGGGTATGATAAAAAAAAGAAAAGGAAAAAAAAACCGGAAAGTTTTAATAGAAAATTCTTATTTTTAATAACACAAAATAATTATTACAGCTATAATATCTATTGTTCTATTCTTTTGTTATTATTTATTTTTCAATATTATTTGCTTGATCAACTAATTGATGAGATCATAAAACAAGCGTATTGTTTTGTGTTAAACATCATATTATTAAGTACCCATAGTTTGTTAAGCATAATTATTGGCACAACAAAAAGTTTGATCTTACCTATAGTTTTTTTAATTATAAATTGACAGAACAAAAGCAAAAAAAAAAAAAAAACTGAAACTTCTAGATTTAAGTACAAGTAAAAAAAAAAAATTATTAAATTATTTTAGATAAATGTAACCTTTTTAAATATTAGGATATAGCACTTTGTTAACAATAAATAATTTCATATAACTAATATAAATTTTCAATTATAACTACTTAATTTAAACATTTACAATACATTTACAATTTTTTCTTCCTCATTATTGTTTAAATTTATGGAGTCTTGTTTAGTAAAGAGCAACATTGCTTTAAACGTCTCTAGTATAAATTTAGCAGCTTCTTCTGCTGCTTTATCTTTATTGGTTCCATATCCAGTAGTAATTGTGACTGGTACAGTTGTCACTTGTACCAACATAGCATATTCTTCATCTTGGCCTATATTATTTTTAATATCTGTTAAAATTGATTTTTTATTTATTTTAATTCTAAATAAAAATATGTTTAATGTATACCTTCTTTTTTTTGAACTCCCAGACACACATAAACTGCTTGGAAGCCTAGTTCCTTACATAAAATATTCAATTTATTTACATTGCTTGTATTTGGATCAGAATTTTCAATATATTGTACCATTTTCATTGTATATAGTTCTAGCTGTTGATCTATAGGTGTTGGATTATCCTTATTCTAACAATTACATACATTACTAAACTATACACATCAAAGTTAATTATAATTGTTTTATTTTATAATATGTACCTCAACTAATGGAAATATTGTTGTATCTTTTAATGTTATTTTATTTGCCATTGCTATTTTCAAATATGATTGAAAACAATATGCCGAAAACCATTTATTTGATATTTTTTCATTTTTTTCATTATATATAGCAATGCATTTATTTTGTTCATAATCCTTGAAAATACATCTATTATTAATTAATTTGTTTTATACTTAAATTGGATACAAGGTATTTAAATTACATTACCTCCGTTGGTAATAGTGTTATTGGGTATGCAGATTTTAGTTCATTTAATTTGTCTGCACCAATGTCAACAATCTTTTCAAACATCAAATGTGCGGCCTTACGTTTAGCTTCTTTCTTGGTACGAGCAGTTCCTAAAAATATTATATTTAAAAAATTAATTTAACTTTAATGATTATTTAGTACCCATTGTTTGTAAATGAAGAATTTTGCAAATAACTTTGTATAATATTGTTTTACGTTCCTTTTGATTTTTGTTTTCTTTAAAATTGTAGAATGGAGGTGTCCATTTATAAATTATGCATAACTCTTGCAAGGCTCCAATAGGATTCATATTGCAATGTGCAGTTTGTACTTCTTTATACTTAAATTGTTGCCTAAAAATGTATTTATAAAATATAAAAAAAAAAAATAGTTTTAAGTAGTTAATTTATCTTACAATTTTTCATCGCTCATATCTGAATTAGTTTCATCTATAATTTGTGATCCTTCAATGCTACTTAAAAATGTATCATTTTCATTAACTTCAAAGTTATCAATGGTGGTAGATGTTATCATTTTATCATTATTGTTCAAAAAGTCTATTTTAAAATCAAAAAGTTTTTCACACATTCGGGCAGCAGCATTTTGTTTTGCTTCTTTTTTAGATTTCCCATCTCCATAAGCTTATTCAATAAAATCATGATATATATTTATTTAAATTGGATGATAAAATCAATATTAGAACTACCTTTAATATTGTATACTTGACACATGAATGTAAATCTTGGATTATGTGCATGTCCAGTAACATCTACAAGTAAATATGATACAACAAATGGTTTTTTTTCTTCACCACGCATAGCCCATTCATTTAATAAAGAAATAGCGGTTTTATTTTTTTGTGTTTGAGCAATTATTATTTTAGTCTCATGTTCACTTTTATCAACATTTGTATCATTTAAATTGTGTACATTATTTGTTATGTGGTCCTCATTTTTAGGCATATCACATTTTGATGATATATGATTATCACGACTATATTTTTGGTTCAAACAGTATTGATCATGAGGGTGGTGTTTATATTTATAGCCTTTAACTGATAAGTTATTTTTATGAAATTGCTGTAATGGTAATTGTGTATCCCATTTATTTATCTATAAGAAAAACAAATTAATGTTGATAATAATTCACCTAATAATAGTATATATGTTTTATCTGGAACACTTCTAAAACTATGAGTATGTTCATAAAATATTAAACACTAATAGAAAAGTATATAAAAATACTAATACTAAATACATAAAATGACTAATAATTGATTGAGAATACCTCAGAGAATATGTTATATACGAAATAGTTTAGCAAAATATTTTTACTCTGGTAAATTTTTGGTACAAAAATTAATATAATCATTTTTAGATACTAAAGCAAAATTGAAGTACAATATTTATGTATTTATGTTAATACATTTCCCACTTTAAAAAATGTCTTCTACTTTTTTGAAATAATAGGCTGGTAATGAACCAACATACATTAATAGGGATATATTAATATTTTAAAATTTGACAATGTATTTATTTATTTATATTTAATATAAACACTATACAGCTTTTAAACTACAATATTTAAATAATAGATACAATTAATAAAATTTATTCATTTTTAAATAATGTTTACAACTAAATAAAAATAAGTTTTTAAATAATTGACAAATGAACAAGTTGTACAATATAATTCACAATTTATAAAAAAGAGAAGAAGGGTATTACTTATTATCTTAAATAAAATTATGTAATTTCTGTAAATTTTTGGTAAATTAATTTTGTATTTAATGACAATATAAAAATATATTTTTTTATTATTGTTTGTGTTGATAGGCAAGGTTTAGTGTTTATTTATTATGTACTATTTTATTATTGAAAAATATCATATTTATAATTTCTGATACTAAAATAATATATTATTTATTTAAAAATAAATAAAAGCTATTTATACATTTATTAATAATTATTTTGTTATTAATTCAATTATTTCTTAATAATTACTAGTTACCTATAAATAATATTATTGTGTATAATATGTATTAATATATGTGAAAGGTTTCAATTGAGATATTTAATATTTAGTTAAATAATAAGAAAATATTACTAAATAAATTGCGTTTTAAAATTATATAATAAGATTACTTATGCATAAAATTGTATTGGAAAAAAAACAATGAAAAGATATAAAAAATATTCTGCACATTTTATCCCTAATACTCAATTATTAATTTATATATAACTTAAAAAATTAACAAACATCCAAACATTTAAAATTAAAAGAAGAGTGATAATTGCATTGATTTTATAATGATATGTGTTTATTTTGTACCTTTGTATAAAATAAGTAGTCAATAAAATGCTTCAATTTTCACTAGGGTATGGTTTTGGATAGAAAATTGGATCTAGCTTGTACTTTAAATAAGTCAAAATTAAATATTCTCAGTATTTTTTTTTTTTTTAACTGAGAAAAACCATTTTAAGAAACGAAATTTTTATGTAAATCCAATATTATTGAAAAAATTGTTTTATAACTATAGTTACTAAAATGTTGAGAGCCATTTTTTATGGTTATTATTTTAAATTAAAATTTAACGAAATCCATTATAGTGTTTTACTCAATAATAAGTACTCTATCCAACACCTTATGTACAGTAATGCAGTACCCATTTTTCTACCTTTTTAATTTTTTATAAAAATTAACATTTTATCTCAGAAAAAATCGGGTACTATAAAAAATAATTAGGAGTTACATATTTACCTTAATTCAATAAGTACTTAGGTTACTTAACAAGCACAATAGATATGTTATTAAAATTTAGATATTTACTTTTTTATTCACTTCATCCATTTTATTAGAATTTTTATTTTCATAATTTTGTTCATTTGATATAAATTTATTAGCTATTATTTCTCTAAAGTCATGATGATTATGGCTTTTCTTTTCAATACTTTCAACATCTTCAGTGACTGGAATTATGGTATCTAAATAATTAAATATACATAATAATAATATTTACATAATTACATCATTTATTATTGTTAAATATATATCTGTAGTATTAAATTTTTTATGTAAATAAAAGCTTGGTAAAAAAATATTATGTTTGAATCCGGATAACTTGGTAAGGCTTAACACATTTTATTATATAACTTTATTAAAAACAATAGTTTAGTTTTTACATATTTAAAATCTTAACAAAAGTCTAAAGTTAAAAACTCAATATTCTATATTTAAAAGAAATGATGACATATTCATAGAACAAACAGAAGTTTATTTACTTGAATCTATGTTGTTTATTTTGCTGTTGTTAAAAAAGAACAATTCTAGAAAATTAATATTTTTTATGTTCAATTTAAAATTATAAAAATATAATATTCGTTTTCAGTTTAGTTCTCAAACACTTAACTTAAAAATTTTATTTTTTAGTCATGAAATTGTGTATCAATACTTTATTAGTAAAAAATGTCTAAGATAAAATAAAATAGTCATGAATAAAAATGTATTAAGTAAATAATATGAGTTTCAAAAACACGTCTTTGCTAATTGTAATATAAAATACTATAGTAGTATAGTTTAATCTTATTAGGTACCTACCTTTATTTTTTATCATTCTGAATATTAATTTGATACTTATTAATGAAGAAAAGCCATTATTATACTTCTTAACAGAAATTAAATCATATAAGCTGCACTTTAATACTATGAACACTTAAAACTGGTCGTGTAGATAATCAATAAAATAAATCTGTATGTATTAGTTTAATTCAGATCCGTATATTAAAGTTCTAAGTTTAATACTAAGGCACATGTTCTTTGTTTTACCTACCTAACCTATCTTATTAGATATCTCAATGCCTGATAAGACTCAATTGTATACAATTTTTGGATAATATACGATTGCGAACGGATCTTTTTCCAACACGATTGCAAACGTTTTTACCTGTCTTTAATCGTGCGTTGTCAGATTTGGTGTTTGTCAATTACAAATTTTTAAGTGATAATTTAAAAATAATTAAATTATATAAGGGTTTTCTGATAATAAGCCGGGCGATAAGATAGGTAGGTACGATGTAGAATAGATACTAACGTATACATTATATAACAATATTAATATTTATATTTCGAAAATTGTTTTAATTAATCAACATTTTAAACACTACTTATCATTTTACATAATTTTATTTTAGTTTGTAACGTAGTTATAATGTAACATTGTATTATTAATATCAAATAGTTTATATTAAAAAAAAATTTTTAATTGAATTCCCAAAAAAATAAAACATATTCAGAAATCATAAGCTTGGCAACGTAGCCTAAAAAACGTTTATATTGTTCGTTTTTCGGCTATAAAAACAAATTCTTTTATAGGCGACTTTCGTTCGCAATCGTATTATATAAAAGGTAAAATGTTCGGAATTGTGTTGCATCCTAATTTTTCAGTGGACATTGAAAATAACGGTGGAACTGACACACGCACGTAATATATTATTTACACATACAAAATGCGTATCTTATATTTATTTATAAATTATTTGATTAACTGAAATAAGTTAAATCGATTAGAGGAAGGCGAGTTGTGTTACGTAAACTTATTTAAATTAATCGAAATGTGGGTACTTACTACCTACTACAGTATTACCTATGGAATTATGAAAGTAATTAAGATTCAGTCACGTTTGATTTTTGTACAAGCCATAAAGACTTTCCAAGTTTTATCTTAATACAAATAATACCGTCGTTAGAGCATCAAATAGTTAACAAAACGATTGTAAATTAGGTACTTGATATGTATTTTTATCTTCGTATTTCTTTTTTTTAAATTATTAGTAAAAATCTTTTATTTTATTTTTATATTTTCGATTCACTTCTATGAATAACAAACTAATTAAGCGGATAGCACCACATCCTACTCTATATTTTATTTATAATGATATTGTAACTGACTAAAAAGTACAAAATCATTCGAAATTGATAGGTTTAATTAAAATTAATTAATAACAATCATTTAATATATCAAAATTGTCATCATAAAATAATCATAACGAATATAATATATATATAAAGTAAAAACTGGAATGACAATCACAAGTGCACTATAGAATAGACTTCGTGAATCATGATGATCGAATTTATCTTTCGAATTACATATTAATAAGTTTAATATTTGGTATGCATAATATACTCATAAATAGTTAAGATAGAAAATATATAGTATTTATAGAATTTAGATCAAATAGGTAGATATTCCATTAAATTTCACAGGTATATTATAGAATAAGTAGGTAGGTATTTTATCGTTATTCATATTAAAATAAATTTTATTATTTTTATTTTTATCTACTAATTTGCGTAAGTTAAATACTTAAAATTAAAATAATATTACATATTATTGTCTTACATGCAAATTATAATTAACGATAACAATTCTAAGTAGGAACATAGATCCATATTTTAAAACAAATAAAAAATTACTCATTGAGTATGTTTACAGAATAGATAAATAATTATACTTGTATGTTAGTAATTATTCATTTAACCAATGAAATTTTGTTTAAAATAGAAGTTACATTAGATTTAAAACCTGTTTAGATATTTTTGACTTGGTCATTATTAATGAAAACAGATATTGACGCATTTCTTTTTTATTAATGATTGAAAGCATTTTCACCACGTGACATACATTATTAAACTTCCGCAAAATCCTAAGACATATACGTATAAATATAGTATAGGTAACAAAGCATAGTATTCAAATATATTTCGGATTCATATTTTTTCTTTAATTCACTCAAATATTTTTATATTGTTTTAATCTATTAATGTGATAATCCATATTTTTTATAAAAATATATTGAAAAATTCAAATAACTCATTTAAATAAATAATGTTATATAAATATATAGGTAATAAGAAATTAATTAGAGTTGGTTTAATTATTGCATAAAATATCTTATACTTGTTAGCAATAAGTATTTTTTAAAGTAGGTACTATAACTAATTTTACATAATATTTTTAAATTTATTTATAAATATGTCGCTGTGCTATTTTATAATTCTTCAATAACCATTTATTTAGTTTTTATTATTATTTGTGAAGTGATAAACTTGTGTGTTAATAACTATCATCGTATAAAAAAATTAATGATTCAGCATATTAGGCGAAAACTAAATAATAAATAAATTTACATTTTGACCTAAAATAGACTAGGATAAGGTGATCAAGACAGTGATCAGGTTTATTTGTCTCTTATAAGTTATAATTGTTTATTGTTCCTATTTATTTTTCGTATTTATTTAAAATTTTAAAATATTATATTATTATACATATGTGTATCTAATATTGATTACTGAGTGCTGAAATCATCTTAAAAATAGGTATCCTTGATTTCAAAGATAATATTTTTATTATGCTGTAGTATTTGTATTTTTTACCTAATTGAATATATGACTATGTACCTAAATAAAAAATTATTTGAATATTACATTTTTTATTTTTATAATCGTTCGTTTTATTTGAAACGAAGTTAAATTATAAAGTTGCAAAAATGAAATATAATATAATAAAAATTATAAAATATTCCATCTAGTAAATCTAATTAGACATTGAACGATTTTTTCTATTTTATTTATTCATATTTTTTTATTTACCGACATTGTTATAACTATTATTCCAATTATTTGTCACAATTGTCCACCTCTTAACTTCATGTGACAGTAGCATGACGTGTTAGTATTAAATAGCGATTTATTGTTAGTGTAGGGTTGCATAATGATTGTGGCTTATGTTTTTAGAGTTCAGGGTTACATGCGCATGTAACGTATGCTGGTCATAATCTCATGATAAATTAAGTTTAATTTCAAATATTAGTGCTGATATACGTATTATTTAATCAATAATATCTTGAATGCAGTGATTATTTTATTTTTTATCACTGATCAAATTAAATACTATATAATTTTTAACTTTTAAAGACACTATATTCCACATATTTTGAAAATTTAAATATATTTACCTTATAAGTAAAATAAAATAAAATAATGTAAATTCGTGTTAAAAAAAAAAGAAAAAAACCTCTTGAATATTAATTATGATTATTTATTAACTTGATAGCATACACTTTTAGTAATATATTTTATATACTAATATATTTTGAGTTATTTCTTATTATTTAAATAATGTATAATATATTAATTTGCAATTAAAATGCGTGTCATTTGTGTCAAACATTTTTTCTATGGCCTAATGTTGTAATCTCCAAGCATAATTTATAATTATTATCGTTATCTTAAGAACAATTATTAATATCTTAATTGATAAAAGAAAATAATATGTGTTGCATATTGTTAACTGTTCAGTATAAAGTATAGATTAGTTCAAGTTGTATGGGTGTACATTACATACACTTGAATATTTAAACTGTATGCGTCTTTAAAATTTTATAATATTGCGTTGCAGTAGAAGTGATACGATAAATAAATTACGGTATTATTTTTAATTGTATTACTATGAAATTTTCAATTTTGTTTTTTCCTTTTTAAATTATTTATTTTCAATTCGATATTGTTTAGAAATCACTTTAGTTGTGGTCGTGCGCCGTTTTAATTAAAATGTCCATGTTAACTGTGACTAAGAAGACGAATATAGAAGATGATTCTGCACTTCTATCTACAGTAACTACCAACAGCATGTTAAATCAATTAAGAACAGATTCTGATTACGACGAAGAAGACGATGAATTAACTACAAGACCTACACCTACTGGTAGTCCTCCTCCAATGTCTGTGACTACTGCTAAATCTGCAGGTAGGAATAAATTATTTTTAATACACAAAGAATTAATCTTATTTAATTTCACTCAATTAAAAAAAAAAAAATTGTATGGTTAATATTATATTATTTTTTATTAGATATTATATAATATAGTGTTACGATTAATCACAATTTTAATTATTAAAATACCGTGTCAACTTATATAGTTGGACATGCACCCACGTAGGTACCAAAAGTAATAAATTTACATTATAGTGTAGATATACTCAACAGAAATGTCTTCTGTGTAATGGTAGTGGGTAGGTTACGAAAAAATACTACGATGAGCCTTTGGTAATTCTATTTTTAAAAATCATGACAAAATATTGTTTTTTTGCCAACTATTAAAATGGTGGTCGGTGACATGAATAAATAACAATTACTGTATAGTCTGTTCTCGTTTGTGATGTTCGTATTTGTAATATTAGTGCTACGTAATCACGCTTTTTGACTTTTAAGCATATTTATCGTGTAATTTTTATAAATATTTATCATAAAAAATCAATTTACTTATTTATAAAATACTTTTTTGTATTTTTTATAAAAATAAAGTTTTTTCTTAATGAGTATTGATAACAATACGGCCCAGGCCGCTACATCAAGTATAATCGAATCACTATTTTCATCAAACATTTCATCGAATATCGCCGTCTAATTGAGATTTAATAACCCCCATTAAAACGTTTAAAATATTTCAAATTTCCAACAACTGATATGGCGTGTTCAGATTCAGATTCTGATCAAGAATATCCACGTAGATGGAAGGACCTTACAGATTACTCAGACGATGGTGAAATATAAAAATTAATCAAAAATTATATTTGTTTGATTATTTTAAAACGTCTTGATTGTGCTTAATTAATCATTCTAAACAAATTATGTTCATATGTACGAGTACTATGTACAATTATTTATTTTTGTCTCTTAAATCAGGTAAATTTGTTTATCTTTATTCTATATTATACACACGTACCTGCAATCTACATATTATTATGTGTTTCAAGTATAATGTACTTATTGCGGAACGTGTGTACGTGCACGTGATGATAGTACAAGGTGACCCAGTACCGTGCGTAAGCCTTCAACAGGTTCAACTGATAGATACCCCTTTACACAATCATAGAGTAACCTACGTTATCGCGTATAAACACCAGTTATCACATATGTTTGAATCGATGTTTATTGTACACATTCGCTATTATATGTTTGATGTCATATTTTTATCATTTTTGTTGTGTATATATATTTTTTTAAAGTAAGCACTTTTTAAATATATATAATTTGTAAATGTCTGCTCATTGACATAGGTATAGAATAGGTATGTTACTAATGTAGCAAAATAATAATACTGATGTCAAAATATATTATGCCTAGGTATAGTATTATCTAATAATATTTTATCTGCTCATAGACAGTGACGACGATGAAATAATGGCTTCATCTCCGCCTCCACAATCTTCCTCTGCAGGTTTACCTGGCGGTAATATGACTCCAGCAACTGGTGTAAAATCAGCGGCTGATATAGCATCTGGCGGTGGTACGTCGTCGTATCATATACCACAGTTCCCCATCGAACGCATAGAAAGCAAAATGGCAGCCATTAGTAGCAGGTTAGAATTGAGTCATTTAATTATTTTTAAATGTAATACTATTTTACTAAATCTATGCTTGAACGTTTTTATTGTAGTATTGGCGTTGTACTATATTATATTTACTATTAATAATATGGTAGTTGCTTAACTGCTTAAGAGTATGTCAGTAAACTATTTGCTTTTTCTCTCTGATTTAAATGTAGCATTGTAAATTTTTGTTCAGCAAATCCAACCTTGTATTAGGCTTTAATATTTGAGTGAATTGATTTATCATCAAATTTAAAAATAAGAATATTTTCTGTATTCTCAAGTTAGCTTTTTTATGATATTTAAATTTTAAAACAAGATTGACGATTTTTAAATTGTAACATTTTACATAATCGTAATTCTTAAGAGAATGTGTTGTTTTCATCTTACTAACGTACAATATACACAATTTGTATTCAGCAGAATCCATTTTGTATTCTTAGTTTTAATACTACAGTAAATGTAACTGTTAAAAAATTTAGAGGTAAAGATATTTTTTGTGTTTTTTCGTCAATTTAAAAAAAAAATGTATAGTGAGTTATATGTATGTAAAATATTATAATTCAAAAATGCTATTTATAATTCATTTTAAAATTAAAACACAAAATTATCGATGATAAAATATAGATTTTAACTTTAGATCTGACGATAGAGAAATGACTGTAAAATTAAAACTAACATTACAAAAAAAATTATTTCTATTGAACACAAATTTTCTATGTAATACAAAAGTTTCTAAGACAAAGACAACACATGTAGGCATACATGTCCTTTTAAGATTTAAGTTAAAAATAGTATACTAGTACGTGGTTAGTGTAATTTTTAAACATCTTTTTCCTATTTCATTGCATATGCTCTTTTCTGTTTGACATAATAACCAATCGTTTCAATGTCATCTTTGTTCCAAAATTATTTTCGTCGTTGTAGGTAATTGATTTTTATTATTATTATTGTACACTGATACAAAGGTATCATGCACTAGTATTAGTAAGTGCAGTGGTGCATTTGTAAGTTTTCTTTTCATACAACGCCACGTCAATGTATACCGCACCATTTAATATAATTACGATTTAAGGTGCCATGTTGGTAACTGCCTTGAAAATTGAATCAGTATTGGGAGACGGTTGTCGCATAAGTTTACTGTGTACAGTAGCCTTCCAATCGCCATATCGTAGCACGACGTTTATACTTACATGTCTTAGCGTCTACAGTGTTGCTGATGCAAATACTTTCCGTTTGTTTGAAATTTAGTACAATGGTATTTTTGTAGTTCAAAACGTTTGTGAAAAATAATATTTAGACTCGAGTATCGATTGAGCTTAATAATGTTTGCTAATACGGACCAACAGCAAATTTGGTGTCAGGAACGATTATTTTATGTCGGGTAGGTTTTTTAGAATCATTTATACGATTTTGTAGTATTATTATTGTTTTGTATCTACAGTATTAAAGATTAATCGCACTTAGTTTTTAGTGATAGTTTTCTTAAGTAAGACGTTATTAGATATTTTTATTTAATTTTTATCTGATTTTTAATGTACGCATACAATTTTAATACAAAATTAATTTATTGTGAACTATGGTGGTTGTATCGGAACTATATAATATACCGAACTAAATGTTTATAAATACTGATAAAATAAGAAAATTAAATAGCTTGTTAAATTTTTTTTCAACTATTGGTGATTAAAACTCATATTACCTTATTTTATATACTTTTAAAATAGCTATTATTTTTAAAAAACACAACATGTACAAAACACTTACTTTGAAAAAAGATGATTAATTTTAAAATTGTTAATCTTATCTAATGCTAAAAATTTGTTTTGAATAAATAAAATTTATTTTATGTTTAATTATTATACAGCAATAATCAATTGTGCAAATAGAACTTGGTATACATTTTTTTTTAAATTGTATATTTGTTCTTATCTTCTTTAGACTTTAATAGTCTGCTTTTGATGTTTTTAGAATAACGATTAGTAAATACATTTTTTAACTGTCAATAATTAATAATAATAAAAATAAAAACGTTTGAAATTGTAATATGTCTATAAAATCTTACTTAAATTATTGATTTCTTCGATTCAAGTAAAATTTATTTAGGTATTTAATACTGATATAGGTAGTGCATATTTTAATGTTTTCAATTTCGATTAAATATCTTTGTATGTATTGGATATTAATTGTATGTTTAATGTTTTTCGAAGACCTCTTTCTGAAGTATTAATAATAGAACAATACGATTTTTTTATTTAATTATTCATGGTATTTATGTATTTTAATTATGTGGGCTTCATATTTGTAGCGTATGTATGAAGTTAACATATAAATAAAATTATCGATGTAGTCAGTAAACGCACCTAATCAATGTAAAAATAATTTATCTTATTTTTAAATATTTTGTTATTAGTAACTAATTTCACATAACTTATTAATTTTCATAGTTAATGATACAATTGTGTATTTGTCTAAATATTACACCTACAGCTTTGTTTATAGATAATATATTATGTTCTATATTCAATGTCTTAATGCTTTTATATGTATAAATATTATTTATGTTTTTCTTATGCTTTTAGCTTTTTATAAACAATTAAATAATAATTCAAACTTGCTCTGTTAGTTTTACTTTTTGGATTGAACTTTTTAAATATATTTTAAATTTTCTTGTTAACTTCTTAAATGCTATTATTTAATATTTATCACATTATTATAATCTTAGTAATATTAGTTTCCAAATATTTTTAAGCAGCTGAATAAACTTATTTATACATATTGACTTGCGTGTAGTATGTTATAATTTATAAGCAATAGTTAGTTATTAATATCTATTATTAATTATTTAATAAACTAATTTTAGATTGAAGATCATAAAAATTTAAAAAAAAAATGAAAATATTATAGGTTAGCTGCTTTTACATATTAATGTTGTTATAATTATTTCCAATAATAACAGTAATAAATATTAACTGCTATTGCTATTACTATTGCTATTGCCAATAAATATTTAAAAACTTGAAAGAACTTAAAATATATTCAAACGTCATACAAAGAAGGTAGTAAAGGAGGGGGTGTTTATTTATTTAAATTTCTTATTTTATCCTTGAATTGCTATTACAGCAATATACGTGCTGATTTATTTGCCATTACCACATTCTTTTATATAAGAATACAGAATAACACTAACTGCATATTATCAGCCTGTTTTTAATTATTTTATCGTTATTAATGTACACGCGTGTTATGTAGTATACTAGTCTATCTTATTATCTTATATAAAACTAGTAGCGTACCTATACAGATTTGAAGCGAGTATGCAGTTATAAATAGTTTTTAAGATCTAAAAAATACTCTTTAATTTTAAATTTAATATTTGGAAAATGTAGGTAGTTGATACGAATGTACGATAAGCTGATAACTTAATTTACGATATAACAGGGGTCTCCAAACTACGGCTCGCGGGCCAGATGCGGCCTCCGAATAAGTTTTCACCGATCCGCTAATTAACGGCAAATAATATTCTAAAAATATGTATATTGTATAGCTATGCACTATTTTGCTTATTAACAAATTTAAAACGATCTATTTCATAATAAGTATAAAATTTTTTTTAGAGTTAAGTAGTTAATTGTTGTAACTTTTAAGTACCGATATTCTTATTTTTTAGTAATTTTTCTATTTTAACACTACAATAAGTTCAACCGCGGATTCAGTCTCCAATATGAGAGGGGTTAATTAAAAAAACTTAAATATACAGGATGATTCACCATATTAAGCGTTCAAGCATACTCACTCCCTTTTATCCTTAAATATATATATATATTTTAATTCTGGTTTTTGTAATAAAATTACCATTTAAATAAATGATAGAGCCTCTTTTTCAAATGAGAAATACTCCATTTTTACGGTAAATTGGTAAACAAATGAATTTTGAAACGTTAATACATATAAATTGAAATTCAAATGAGTAATTTTTGATTTATTAAAATTTGTATCAATTAAGGACAACAGTAGTCTTACATAAAATATAAAATAGATATAAAATTTAGTCTAGTACTTATTATATATATTTATCTTAATACATTAATAAATGTTTGTGAATTAGAAATAGTGTTTCCAATAATAATATTTTTGTTGTTGTATACACAAAAAATAAAATTATTACGCTATAATATGGCCAATAGTTGGTGACGGTCGAAACTATCGCTTCTCAGTCTCAAATCTGCTATAAATAGTTATTATTTTCTTTAAAAAAATTATATTTATTAATGTTAAAACATTTTAACATTTTATGTCTACTCACAGCCAAAAATTATAGAAAATTAAATTTTTATGTTTACATATATTAAATAAATGTTATAAGTCTCAATGAAAAGCCCAGAAAATGAGCTGTTTCTTATTAGTTTTTAGTTTATAAATTATAAGTATAACAATGAAATTTATTTATAATTTACTATTTGAACTTTTGGACTCTAAAATAAAAGTAGTTTTAATTTAGTATGAGATATAAAATTTTTATCGTCATTTTTTATTTATTTATTGTTTTCATCAAATGCTAAACCATTAATTACAAAATGGAACTTTAGTTATAGTGATTATTGATTATGTTATTTTATATTATTTTCACTCACTTATCACATAAATTATTATTTTACAAAGTACAAAAATAAGTGTTGTTTTAAAACGATATTGAAATTAGGTACCTAGGTATCGATTGTAAATTACTATATCGGATAATTATTTATTTTTTTGTGGTCTTTGACCGTTAGCTTATAATTAGGTATAATGTTTTATTATCATCTTACAATATTCGAATTCGGTGGTTCACTTTGATAAAATTAATTATTATTCAGGAATTTTGATGTTCATAATACATATATTATGTAAATGTTTTCTTTTCAATTTCGCTTTTGTTGCCAAATTTCTGTAATTGTCAATACTACAAGATGTATTGGCTAAATATCTATATTTATTTCTTTTTTAACAATGTTAAAAATATAATTTAAGTATATAATTAATTATGTTTTGATTTTTTTTTTTTTTTGATTACTTTGAACTATGTAGTTTGGCAAAAGAAATGGACGAAAAACGAGCTGCCGCTGCAGCTTTAGGATATCCACAGTCAACTGTGAACAAAGATGATCGGAAATTGTATGGAGATGGTATAACTATTTCAGCACCATCGTCAACTACTGCCGGAATCGAGAAACACCTACCACCATCCGCTGGTGGACAGTGGCAACAAAATCTAACAGAAGATAATGAAGGGCAATATGATTTTGTGCCACATTTCCAACGAGTTAGCATTGGCGGAGAAGATAACAATGGGGTAATAATTTAACGAATAAGTCGTATTATATTTTACATATTAAGTTTAAAACAAATATTATATTATTGATTATTAACTTACGTATTAATAATATACAATTAATGTATATTATTTTTTTTAAATAATAGTATCCATTTATTATTTAGTAATATCTTGTTCATTTGAAGACAATATTTTCTCTTAAAATGTACATTAAAAATATTATAAGCTGTAGGTGATATCGATACAATTTGATTACTATTTTTAGTTATTTCAAAAAAAATACAAAAAATATAGCAATACTTGAGTTGTTTTAAATCAAGTAGGTGCCTATAGTTAGTAGTACATATATACAACTGTGAAATGTATTTCAACATAACAAAGAATATTCAGCACTACGATGATTGGTATTTATTATTAATTTTATATCTACCCTTTGGCATTTTTCTTTAAATTTTTATTTTATTTTACGATTTGAACTAGCAATTTAACCTTATTAAAATAGCTTATGATTTTAATATACTACTAAGAATTAAAATCTTAAGTAAGTAACTGACACTAATATCACATAACCCTAGTCATTGCATTTTTAAAATAAACAAAATATCGAACAGTGGTTTATTTCTATGTAGATGGTACTTAGATAATCGATGTAATTTAAAATAGCTAAATAAATATATTCGGATAAAAACAAAAACCCACGATTTAAAACCATACTTTTTTTCAAATGTCTGTAAAAACTGAAATAACTAATATTTACAAACAAAAGTAGCATTTTAATCAGTTTATTAAAATTATAAATTATAAAAACAATTTATTAAGAATAACCATGATGACTAATAATTATTAAAGTAATTTTTGGTTTAAGTAAATTAATAATAAAATAAAATACTAACTTGTATTTTTGCTTAAAATAATATATTTACATCTATTTAGTACCTACTGTTTAATAAATTATATTTTATATTTATTTAACATTAAACATTATTACAATATTATTATAACTTATATTATAATATCTATCGGTAAACATTAATTTACGTCGTATTATAATATATTAATTTCACAGAGAAGCGAATTCAATTATTTTTGAAAATCGAATGATTGTAAAATCTATTGTACTAATTGGCTTTAATCGGCAGTTAATTTAGAGAAAACTTAAAACAATATAAAATAAACCTCTTTGCACCCGTTTACGGTTCCTGAACGATATTGATTATTGTTATTATAATTGGTAATTAATAATTATGAATCGTTTAATATAAATTATTTTACTATTTTATAAAATGTTTGGCAAATTCTTCAATACCAAAAATGGTCTTAATACAATAATATAATTGTAATTTTTATAATCATATTATAACACATAATTTTTTGAATTCTCTTTAATAGAATTTATTTAAAATAAAAAAACTGATATCTATCTAATAAGAAACAATAAAAATGAGGCTTGTGATATAGATTAAGAGTTATAGATTTTTGATAGCGTAGATTATAATTTTATGAAATTAGTATACAAATACAAATTATTAATATGATTCAATATAAATTATATGTATATACTATTTAATATTGTTACTATAAAAATAACGTGGTTTTAAAAAAGGTAATATCTAAATGTCATCATAATTTAAACTTAAAATGCATATAATAATAAAATAAAATAGATATTTTTTAATTTGAATTTGAATTTTAAAAGTCGAAACAGAATAAGCATATCTACCATTGAAATATAGTTCTTAAATAATAATAGTTCTTTAAATTAAAATAATTTATTTTGAAAATTCTTAAAAAAACAGTCAAAAGTTATGAAAATCATATTATAGCATTTAACTATATATACATTTACATATATATAACCAAATACCTCAATAAATAAACAATTTTTCATATGTTCTAAGGACTAAGATTAATATTTTTTGATCTGCAAGAACTTTATTATAATTCATATATGTAATTTTTTTAAAAAAAGTATGCAAGTGGACATTGCTCTGCTGTATATTAGGTATCAAGTGGGAAGAGTAAGTCACTATTAGTTCCCACAAATAATGTTTTTGAATTATAACAAAATAATTAACATCGTTATTTATCCTTTAAATAAATAATTTCGTCCAAATTTAAATTTAAAACGTTTATAAAAAATAATCGCCTTCAAATATTTTTTTACATTTTATGGTTTAAATATAAGAAACATATGCAGAATCTTGTATTGTGTATTTATTTTTTTTTAAGATTCTATACGACTATACAAATATAAGAATACATTTTGTAGATCTTTTATAAATTTTTTAAGAATTTTAATGCATCGAAAGTTATTGAAGAAACTAAAAAAAAAAAAAATTTATCAAGCCTGTTAATAGTTCAAAAATATTCAAAATTTTGAAAATCTTATTTAAAATATAAAATTTTTTAGTATCTATGGTTAGTCTTTTTTGAGTTACACCAAAATATATGATATTAATTTCTTAGATTACTGTTTATAAAATTAATATAAGTCATTTTCAGAATAAATATTTATTGTATGTTAGATGACGTTCATAAATTTAATATGGTATATTATGCAGATATGCTTATGAGTTATGATATAGTACATTTTTTATTTTGATATTGTCAGCTGTAACAATGAAAATTATTTGATATTAAGATACAATAATAATCAATAGACAGAGTTTTCAGAAAACATTATAGATAGTGACTGCGTTCAAGGGTTTAATTGTTGCGTAGGTACTTGCATTTTCAGAAATTATATTTTCTATTAAAATAATCATTTATTATTTTAATTCTCTTGATTGTGATACTATCAAAAACGCCCTATTGAGTAGCAATTTTTTTAATTTTTCAATATTTACATAATATTTTTCCGATCTAAAACCCTTAAACTCTAATTTAGCCAATCAAAACTCTACTTGGACGATATAAATATATATATATATATATAATTTTTTGTATAATACTTTTGTGATTAAAACTTACTTTTTTGGCATTTGTTATACGTGCATATTATAGTATTTTCGTCAATCATCGACAAAAAGAGTATTTTGATTATCTCTTGCCTCAGCAGTGTAATGTATATTATCATAAAAAATATTTGTTTGTCAGATAGTGGAATTTATTCTATAAAACGATGGTTGATTATTCATAAAGTTATGTATAGGCGTATAGCTGTAAAAAAATCTACCGACAAAAAAGAGTAACTGTTTTAATAATATTGGTGACGTTAGGTAGTTTGATTATAATAATATTATGATGACTACGACCGTGGTACATACCATGTTTTTATGTTGTTAATTAAAGTATTTTTTTACTTTCATCGTAATCAAAATTATCCTGTTGCCATTGTTGTTTCTAAGACTGCCTGTTTAATTTTTTCATGTAGGTCCCTTTGGAAGATTTGCATTGGTCATCACAACAACTCATGGAAGCGTTGCATATTAGAGAACGTTATATGCGAGTGTCTCATCAATCTTTTCCAAACATTACGTCGAAGTTTTTCCACAAAAAGCATCCCAAGTCACAAGGAGATCCATCGTCACCGTCGGCAAGTAATGCTTCGGCGCTTCACTCTGCAGACAGCGTTACTGACGTGTCCGGTAGCGGCGATCCGAACAACAGATCGGAAATCAGACAGCCTTATCCCAGTGCCCGAGTAATCAAGCACGAAGACCGTCAATCTATCGCCGGTAGGTCCTATGACCACAGTGCAATTTAGCATAGTGGGCATTTATTTTATATCAACTGCAATTAATATACCTATAATCAATGTCTGTAGGTATCTATTTACAACAGAATATAATAATATACATATACCTAGGTGTCGTCGGGCGTGTGAGAAAGTGAGATTACCATACTACCAGTTATAAATATTTATATTATATTAGAATATTATTTATTGCGGTTTTCCAATTGCGCGTACCTATGCACATTTTACTAGTTGTATGTTCATATGATAATTACAATTTAAATATTATGCGTGTTTGTGTTGTGTGTGTATATGTGTACAGATATCCAGAAAAGAGTCTCTGTTTCTGATCTAGGAACGTCACAATCTAGAAAATCGTCGTATAACCCGTGGGCTGACCGACGAAGTTCGACCATGGACGACGCATTTACCGATCAACTATTATTCGACATTGCGTATGGCCAATACGGTGCGTGCGTGCGTGTTTGATGGACGATCTGATATTATATAATAATATACATATATTTTACATATATATTGTAAAGAATCGTCTGATTTGTGTATTATGTGTGTTGGTGTGCTTGTGCAACAATTTGTTTATTATACCTACTCTGATGCATTAACATAATATAAACGCAATTAAAAAAAAAAAAAAAAAAAAAATAGCTCTAATTGAAAAAATTTGTAATACTCGAGTAGAATTAGTATTTTGTTCTTGTATTTTTTTTTTTTTTTTTTTTATTGAACACTAGAATATTATATACATGTCGCCTATAATACATAGAACAGTAATACTAAATTATGGTTTTTTTTTACTTAAGCATATCACACTGCCACCGCGTGTAGTGAAAATATAGTTTCGTATATAATATATATTTATTACATAACACCGCAGCCGCCGCATAATTATTTTGTATACCAACAAAATACATGCGAATAATTTCCGCACGCTCGTAGTAATAATTAAACTGTTCGTTAATAGTTCAAAATTATTGTTTTTAACGAAACCTCATATTTAATACATGTACGATAATAATATAATTAAATGCATTATCGTTATTACCAAAATGAGGTGAGGACTGCTCTTCGAATTTTTTCTAACAATATATGTTTTTATTTAAAGTAACATCATCAGTATCTAATCGGTGTATTATATGTATGTATACATAATAATAATATATGTATATTATTTATACCAATGAACCAACATCATACATTAACTAGTGGTACATATAATATACCATAGAAATTATACTAAATTGGTTTACCTTTGACCTTTGTGACTTAGTATAAAATCTATGATATTATATACATACGTATACATATACGTGTATCTCGCACGCTCTAAATTATAATTTATTGTTTGTTTTGTTCACCAAATAATTTTTATTTTGTCTACAATTTTTTTATATACAGGACATTGTTAATAACTGCATACCTATATTTTTTCTATTAAATTGAATTTGCAAAAAATGTACAAGCGTTTATCTTGTGTAACAGACCATCCGGTACATCCGCCAGCTAGTGTTGGTGACCCATGGCAGTGTGACTTTCCACCATCACTGGGCTTTACAATCCGTGCGTGTGACGGAGTATTTCAAGTCTACAGCAGTCCCGACTCTGAGATTCCAGTTCAAGGATTCCCGTATCCTAATTTGGAGACATTTTGTCGGGACATGCAACGGCTGTGTACAATGATATCTGACGGACCATTGTAAGTAACAACAGCGATATGTTCCTACCAGTCTAACAACCCAACTGAAGTATCAAATATGTTCTTACTATTGAGTTGGTATATTATTAAATTTATTTTCTGTGTAACATACATAGAAATAGCAATTTCACTTGTTGTGATTATATTATTGAAATTAAGGTAATATCATTACCTATTATTATAACAAAAGTTAATTTATTTTTATTTGTTGGTTATTTATATTTATTAATAATTTCCTTAAAAATAAAAATGTTAAAAAACAGCTTCTGACATAACACGCACAATTGCATTCTTCATAATTGTTATTATACTTTTAATTTCAACAATATAATTACCTACTATCTTTACCACAAACATTAAACCTTAATCAAATAGTCAAACATACTTTTGTATTTTAAAAGTTAATATAATAGCCGCAAAACAATAATTTAAAATCATTAGTTAAGCATTTTCTTCAGTTGGACTGAATTATTTGAACTTAACTCACGTTTAGTCCCCAAATACTTTTAACTTTTATATCTATTTTTTTTTCAATTCACAATTAAAAGAATAATATTTTATAAATTATAAATTATAATTAATGTCTGACAGAACTCTACGTTTTTATGATTTTAAGTTTTAAATACTAATTAAATAAATTAGATATATGACTAAACTACGAGATATCAATGGAATACGGAAATAATTTTTTTAATCACAAAACCGGTAAATGATAACAATATAATATGTGTATGAGATAACTTATAAGTTTTTTAAAATAATATTGTTCAAATATTTTTGGTTGTTTAATTTTTATATTTTAGTTCTTAAAAATCATTATCATTGCATTTCCTTATTATATATTTTTTTTTATTGCAGAAAATCATTTTGTTATCGACGGCTGTCTTATTTGTCATCGAAATTCCAATTACACGTATTACTAAACGAATTGAGGGAACTTGCGTCACAGAAAGCTATTCCGCATCGTGATTTTTATAATATCAGAAAGGTACATATTTAACAAATATTTGATCATATAAGATGTTCTCTAAAATCTATTTTTAATATCAATGAAATTATTCATTTTTCAAAGTATTTATGAGTTTTGTTAATTTTATGAAAGGTTGATACTCATATTCATGCTGCATCATGTATGAATCAAAAACATTTGCTAAGATTCATTAAGAAAGCTTTAAAAAATCATTCTGATGAAGTGGTGTCTGCTGATGGTATGACACTTAAACAAGTTTTTGAATCAATGAAATTAACATCGTATGATTTAACCGTCGATATGTTAGATGTACACGCAGTGAGTAAATTATAATAAAATAAATAGGTATATATATATTAATTTTTTGGTAAGAGTACTATAAAGTGAACAAATTAGTTTACTTTTATAACTTTTTTAAAATATTTTATTGGAAACAAATCTAGAGATTGCATCATAAAAAATTTTCCAGTTAACACTAGTCACTACAAAATAATAATATGTAGTATGTACCTATATCAGTTAGTAATGACTCATTCTAATTTGTAAATCATTAAAAATGTACAACCTATTTATTTTTATCGTATTTGCTTATCGTAATTTAATAATAATATAATGCTTGAATCTAATTTTTCAGATGGTTTTATTTATATTCGACAATTATCTATTTTTTTCGATTAAAATTCTTATTATTTATCAATTATTAATATCAAAATAGTAAATTGAATCACAATATGAATTTTAGCTTATAATATATTATTTTTTATATATATAGTATAAAATAATTAGAACTGATGTTAATTAAAAAATTAAAGTATACAATTTAATTACATACTTATTTATTTAGTAAGCACTAACTTTTTAGAAGTCTTAACGAATATCAATTTAACAAATACAACAATAATAATATCTATATTATAGATAGATATTATGATAAAGAAAGTATAATAGGTACTATGATATATATATATATATATATATATTTTAGGTACTAAAAACTTTTGAATTAGTAAAATGACTAAATCTGTTAAATCTGTATCTACTTTTTATAGTTTATTTTTACGGCACTTATTTGTTAACGCCCCGACAATTAAATAAAATAAACAAAATAATAAATAAGTATAAAATATGTATGTATTATTAATAATAAAAAATAAAAAAATAAATGAATAAATATATGTCTATAAATTAAAAAAAATATATATAAATGCATTAGTAAATATATAATATAAATATAATTATAGTGGAGGCCAGAACTCGGATATATCTTTAAAATGGTTTCAAATGCGTCTTGTTTTCCAAGACGTGTTCTCCACATAAATTCTGCTAAATATGATTCTAAAAATTTCTGTTTGTTCTACGACGTTTTTTATTTCCCCATTTAGCAGAATCCCACAACCTCTCGATATTTTGGGTGTGTGCCCCTGTGTCCGGATCAACAAAATTATATGTATGGTTTAGAGTATTATGTTGAAATCCTGCTTGCTGCAAATTATTATACACTTTCCAACAATCTGACAATATTACTGAACCTGGTCTTATATATTTTTTGATTATAGGTAACAATGTTTTTGCGATCGATCAGGTATGCTTATTATAAAACATGCATTGGTTTCCCGAAATATTCCACCGAAAATCCATTGCTGAGGTAGAATACGTCTAGCATTATTTTTTTGGCGCATAAATAAACTTTCATCTATTTCAACAATAAGACCGGGACCACCAATTTCTTTATTTTGGTTATTTTCTAACTTCCATATACATACTTCACGTAGATAGTTACTCCAATCGACCACAGCATTTTGTCCCATCTTTAGCTCACGTTTACAAAAAACTGAAGACATTTCTCGAGTCCAGTAGTATATGAAATGGACAATTGTATGTATTGGTAGTCTAGAACCAGTTAACCAATTGTTAACTTTTAAACCCTTTTCCTTCCGGCAACTTATTTTCGGACAATGCCATCGCGACCCCTTGATAAACATTAAATGGCCATTTTTACATATTTCACTAATTTTAACTATATTATTTTTTTGTAAAAATGTAATTGCAATATCATTGTTAAAAACAATTGTAAGTAATTCATTAAAATTCATTTTATTATATAAAATAAAAAAATAAAAAATAAATTTTTCGTATTGGTTTCAAACGAAGTCAAAGTTTAACAAAATAACAAAAGCCAGCAGCATATTAATATGGTTTAATATAAAATGTACAATAGTTTTTCCATTTCCTAAAATAGATCATCCATCACGAGCTAAATACGATAATTGTACTATACGTATGGTGGGGCGATAATAAACAAGTACCATTTTTACTAATTTTTGAGAAAATATTTGATTTTTAACTTTATTTTTGCTAAATTCATCATAAAATCTTAAATCCTAAAACATTTTTTTTTTTTTTTTATGGAATACAAAATTTACTCACCAATCATGGAGTATAGGTTGTAGTTAGAAGTTTAGTTTAACAATTAATGTACATATAATGTATAAATGGTTATTATTGGTGTAACTAGAAATGAAATGTAAAAAGTGTTAAAAATATATCATTGTTAAAACGCTGCAGGATAGTATGTAAATAATTAATATTATGTAAACATCTCGATGTTTAAAATAGCTTATGTGTACGTTAAGTCATGTTAACTGGGTCCAAATTGTTTTTATTTTAAATAATCACTTAACATTATCAAGTTTACACTTCGATGAAAAAATCGTTTCCATTACCTTGCAAAAATATTTTTTTATATTTATTCTATTAAATAATGTATACTAAAATTAAGTAATTAATTATTATTATTATTTTTTTAAATAATAATTATACAACTATAAAATTATTTATTTTGTGACATTACTTTAGTTTAGTTTATTTTGTTTACATAGTTATACTTATTAGGTATTCATTGATTTATATTTTGGTATTACATTTTTCCTTAGCCTTGTTTTATCTTCAACTTTTAACTCTGTAGTATTTATACGACATGATAAATTTTATTTTTCCCATTGGTCAAATTCGACCGTATTTTGTATTAAATATACTACTGGCTATAAGTTATAGAAATGATCATTTATAAATTATATTATTACAAAAAAAAAAAAATTCTATTTTATTTTGTCTTTAGTCATAATTAATTATTTATTTTATAGGACCGCAACACGTTTCATAGGTTCGATAAATTTAATTCCAAATACAATCCTATTGGAGAATCTCGTCTTAGAGAAGTATTCTTGAAAACGGATAATTATATTGGGGGTAAATATTTTGCTCGGGTAATAAATGAAGTGGCGTCTGACTTAGAAGAATCAAAATATCAAAATGCTGAACTCCGTCTGTCAATTTATGGAAAGAGTTCTGATGATTGGGACAAGCTTGCCAAATGGGCTATTTCTAATAACGTATATTCTGATAACGTTCGATGGCTAGTTCAGATTCCACGATTATTGTGAGTATATTATAACAAATTATTATGTATTTTTTAAAATTATTTTTGTACACAACTTTGACTATTTAAGCCATAAGTTTTTTTTACAATTTTTATATTTAAATATTTAATATATGTAAATTATTTTATTACTTTATTAGAATAACACGTATTTTAGAATGATTATTATTGAAATAATAAAAATATAAATTATAAAAATTGGTTTCTGTTACAGTGACATATTTAAATCGAACAATATTTTAGATAACTTTCAGCAGTGGTTGGACAATGTATTTTTGCCATTATTTGAAGTCACCAATGATCCCAATTCACATCCAGATCTCCATAGGTAACCGATAATCATACTTATTAATGTATCAAAGTAAAATTTATTTTAAATTAAAAAAGTTATCCAAAATGTAAAATTAGAATATATTTTAAATACTTATTTTGTGACTTTATGTTTAAAAATACGAAATATTATAAAAAACCAAAAGTATACTTTTATATTTTCTGGATTTGTTAACTTTGTCTTCAATCAAATTATAGAATATTTGACTATCATATTAAATTTATATTTTTATTCTAAAAAAAAAAATTTAGACAAATAACGATACTAAAGATTATTCTTAAAGAAGTATGTATCTAAAAGTACTTGAAATATTTTTATTTTTGTATTTATTTATCTATTTTTTCTTTTTGAATTACTACATTTTAAAATAATTTTATTTGCGGTTTAATATGTTATATACTATCATGTATTTGTTTCTCTATGTTATTTATTATTACGTTTTTAAAATTAATGTAATACAAAACAATAATGAAATATTAGGTATTTAGTTCTCTAAAAACAATTTAAATTTCAATAAAAAATTTAAAATAATAACTTTTAGTATATAGATAAAATATCGAACCACTACTATTATTTTTAAGTAGTATATAAATAATTCATGTAATAATTATAAATATTCCAAATATATTTTACTTGTAAAGAACGATTAAGATTCGTTTTTAGCAAATATTTTAAATACATATAATATCTACTAGTTTCTTATTTAATTTTTAACACATTTTTTTTTTTAGATTTTTACAACATGTAGTTGGGTTTGATAGTGTTGATGACGAGTCGAAACCAGAAAATCCGTTTGTTGATCGAGATGTTCCTAAACCAGCTCAATGGAGAGAAACTGATAATCCCCCTTATGCATATTATCAGTACTATACGTATGCCAACATGACTGTACTCAATCATCTCAGAATGTAAGCTATTGAAAAATCAAATATGTAATATATAAACAAATATTTTGAAATTTACAAAAATTATTAAATATATGCATAATAAATTGTCATTAATTATAATAAGTTTACTAGAACTAAAGAAAAATTGTATTTTTAATTTTATAAATTATATTGTAAAATACGTATGAATTTTAAAAGTAATTTTTTATATTGCTGTTGTTTAAGCAACACAATATGTTAAAGATTTATTTTTTATTTGTTACTATTACACTTTATAAATAAATATTTATATTAAATATAATGTAACATATTCTCTTTGCATTTTTGTCTTTATTAGCAAACAAGGTTTAAATACATTCGTACTAAGACCCCATTGCGGTGAAGCTGGAGCTGTACAACATTTGGTTTGTGGTTTTATGATGGCTGAAAATATATCACACGGACTGCTCTTAAGAAAAGTGCCTGTACTTCAATATCTGTATTACGTTGCCCAAATTGGTATTGCCATGTCACCTTTGTCAAACAATTCGTTGTTTTTGAATTATCATCGTAATCCATTACCCGAATATTTGGCTCGTGGTTTGGTTATCAGTCTGTCGACAGATGATCCACTGCAATTTCATTTTACCAAGGTTAAATCTTTTTTTTCAATTATATTTATATTTACTTGAATTTGTATTCTTGAAACTATGAGTATTAAAATAATATTATAATGTTTAAAATTATTAAACTCTCATGGTTTAATCTACTCTGTAGGTAACTTTTTCCATTGATTAAAAACAATAACGATTTCATTCAATAATATGTATATAAATTTGTACTGTTTTAGGAACCGTTAATGGAAGAATACTCGATTGCTGCGCAGGTATGGAAATTATCAGCGTGTGACATGAGCGAGTTGGCTCGAAACTCTGTATTGATGTCTGGATTCCCTCATAGGGTTCGTTGCTTATTAGTACATATAAAAAAATTATATTATTGACATTTTTGTGATTTCCATGTAGATCAAGCAGTACTGGTTAGGACCCAATTACACTAAAGAGGGTGTGGCGGGCAATGACATATCGAGAACTAACGTGCCGGATATACGAGTTGCATACCGTAATGAAACTCTTCTAGACGAGTTAGCAGTTATATTTGGCTCCATTCCAACTAATGCGACAGCAAATACAAACAGTGTAACATCTTCTGGCTAGTTCATAGATCTGTACATATTAGTTGTACTAGATATAAATGACACACATTATATTCTAAGACATTGTATTCCATGATTTGTTTGTTCTAACAAACTGAAATCATATTATTATTATTATTACTATTATCTATATATCATTAACTTTTTTTTGTGACTTTATTGATTTTAAATTTATTAGGCAAGTTTAGTAATATTTAATTTTTTTTATGATCTAGGTAAGATTATTATTATTATTCAATTATTTTATTTTGTGTAACAGTTATTTATGAATATACTTTATTTCAATGAGTACCAATAATAATTCTATTCTGTCTTTATCCGAAGTATGGCTATAATACTTTCAATTTATAAAGGACTATAAATATAAATATTAATTGTTAAATGTGATTTAAACTTAGTTGTTTTTATTATAACCATAGCCCTTATGATTACATATCTTTCGTCTTTCCTATAAAATTGTAAAATAATTATTTTAGATTATTTGAAGTTTTCTTTGTAATAGGGATTGTGAATACAATTCACATGCACACATACAATATAAGTATATTTACTCACGTATGATTGTGATTATACCTATTATCAAATTCTTCATTAAGCCGAAATAATTGTTATATATTATATTTATTATATACATTTTAATTATGTATACATGTTTAATTTGAGATGTCAGAGATTTATATTAACACATTCCTTTATTTCTTCAAAGTTAGGTTCTTTTAGGTCATTAAAAATGAAGTCAAGAGTTAAAACTGATACAAGTAAATGGAATGTAACAACTTAAAGGTATGATCAAGTATCTTTTTAAACTAACATGACATTCGTTCAAACTGAAACCATTGATCGGTAAGTATGTTGATTGAAAACAACAATAATTATTTTGTTTCAACATAATCTAATATTATTATCACACTTATTGGTCTCACATTTGCATGGATTGTAAATAAGAATAATAAACGCTATTTCAAGAACAAAGTGTTTTAATTATTAATTTGTTCAATGTATCTTATTTAGTGCTAAGGACATTTTATTAATAATTGCTAAAATATAGTCTACAATAATTAATTGTATATTTACATATTATTATAATAATATTATACGATCTTAATCACACGGCGTCCTGGATATGCTATTTAGCTACACTAATGTCATGGATTAATTTTTTGGATATTTCTAAGTTATTATTCTGTTATTAATATTAGTTCCGCTACACTGGCATAAATATTATGTTCAAATATCTATAAAAATTCTAACAATTATTAATTGTGACGATTTAAGCCAAAAGTTTCCACAGAAAATTTCAATTTGATTAATGGGCGCCTGTAAACGTTTCCACACTATACGAATTCACATCGATTGAATTATTAAATTTTTTTTTTTCCATTAATTATACCATATTCGTAGTTTATGGTAGGTTTATTGTGAAAACATGTTTATTTTTGGCTTATATCTTCACTTTATTCAATAAAACATAGGTAGTTTTAATATGTTTACTGTCTAGTGGCAAGTATTTGGGGTACCTATATTTAACTATTTCAATTGTTGAAAACTATTTACATTTTTTAAGTACTTTCCATGTGTACTGATTAGATGTAATGAAATTTTATAATTAATAAAAGTATTTAAAGATGTAGAAACTATTAGACAATAAAATACATAATAAATTAAAAATATTTATGTCAATTGAAATTATAATATAAACGGATTTAATTATAATTTCTTTATGTTTAGCAATAAAATAGAGTTTTGTACCTGTATATAGGTGAATTGAAGCATTAAAATAATGGAAAATTACATTGATGAATTGTTTTTTAAAAAACGTCAAGTAGTGTAGATGATCATCAAAAAAGGCATAAATATTACGTAAAAATAAACAAGAATAAATTAAATGGTTTAAAAATAATAAAATAATTACCTTTTATACACTGTTAAAGATAATAAAGAAAAAACATTAATCTAAAAGTTCTAATTCGGCAATACACAGTCAATGTAAAATCGCAAGACTAATGATAAATTTGGTGCCTATTATTAAATTTGTTGTAAAATATAAGTTATAAAGTCACGCGTCTATAACTTAAAATATATGAACTGACCATAATTAATTTATAAAGTATTTTGAAATCATATGAAAATATATTGTAATAATAAATAGTGTTATTACTTATTACTATAAACAAATAATCTACAATTGAAATGATATAAACCAATTTATTTTTGGTTATTTAATAAAAAAGGGAAAAAATAAGGATAAACGAGAACTTTGACGTAAAACCAGTATTTATTTTGAAAAAATCGATTTTTGTTAGTGTAACTCTAAAAATTAACCTTCGATAATTTAAAATTTCCCTGAGTAATAATCATTTTCTATTTTATAATTATCATTTTCAAAATGTTTTGATTTTTTTTTTTTTTTTTTGAGTCATTTGAAAATTTTATTTTCGTTTTGTTTTTTGTTTTTTTATAAATGTTGATAAAAAATGTTTGATGTGTAAAAAAGCTGGGAAATTGAATAAAAAGTTCTTCATAATTTTTTATTTGTGAACTCAAAAAAAAAAAATAGGACGTAAATTTAAATTATTTTTTGTGAGCTTTTAGAAAATAGGATATTCACTTGTAAAAAATGTTTATCAAACAATTTTTTAATTTTGTCGTAATTCATAAATAAATAACCTTACATTTTTACCTTGAAATTTTAACCAAGTTTTTATATCAGCATTTTTATACATAATAAATAATGTAATAATTAATAATAAAATTAATTATAAAAAATTATAAAATATATTATAAATATATTATAAAATTTGATTAATACAATCAAAAAATAATATTAATTTTATTGAAAACTGGGTTTGCGTAAAAATTCCGTTTTCCATCATTTTTCCCCAATTTGAAAGTATTAGAATTTATCGAAAGTACGTACCAACTAAATTTTAAGAAATATGAGATAACATTTTATACAAGCAATTACTTTTGAATTTAAAGATTGAAACATTTCTGCCAGAGTAAATATTTTTAGGTAGGTATTAAAATTAAAACAAATATTAACAAAAATAAATTTTGACATCATTGTAAAACTAATAAATGTATTGCTCCACCCAACATTTTAAGTGCAGTATACATAAAATTAAGTTTATAATTTTTTTGTTAACTGATATGAATAATTTTAATTATATTTCAAAAATCAATTAACGTTATTACTTTTTTTTTAAAATTTTAATTTCATGTACTAATTGAGTTCTAAAGCAAATTATACAAAAATAACGCTTTTATTCTGTTTACAAGATTAGAACTAAATTATTTTATATTGATTAGAGTAAATAATGAATGCAATATTATTTGTATAATATTAATAATTCATCAGAAGATTCCAATAACCATTGCAAAATATATTTTTTTTAATAAATTAATTGGTAGGCTTATTATTATGTATGATATTATTTTGTTTTATAATTTGGTTCCAATTATTTCAAAATATCTACATGTGTTTTTTTAGATCTATTTATGATATGATTGGTTTTTGCGTATTTTGTGTTTATTCCATGCAATATTGGTTGTAATAAATTGTGATTTTTCAAATATAAAACAGTAATCTTTAGACAAATTTTTTTAACAGATAGCTCGTTTAGTTCTTTATATAAATTTGTTGTTGAGTACATTCTTTCTTTACTGAGGAGTGTTTTAATAATTTTATTTTGACATATTTCTTACTGCAGAGATATAGCATTATCGATTGCATCACTTCAGTCTGTTATACCATGTAGGAGATTACTAATTCTACCAATATTTAGTAAGCTTGATGTAATTTAGGAAGTTTTAGAATTTTGTTTAGATTTCTTAATATATAATTAATTTTCTAAGTTTTTTGTTAAAACATTAATTTGATTTTTCCATCTCATATTACTACTGATTTCAATTCCTAAATATTTAAGATTGTGTTCCATATTTATTGATCCACAACAGTTTTGTAATTGTGTAATGTGTACACTATAAAATGATCATTGTAAATTTTTATTTTTGTCTCTGCAAGGAACATATTATGATCTATTAAGGACAACGCATGTTTTATTTAAATTAAGAAATAAATTATTTTTAATTATACCTAAGTAATTATTATATTTTATAAGTAATTAGTAATATTATTTTTTCATTTATAATTTTTAAATTGTAGGTACATACATTTTTATAATATTAAAACATAAATTTATCTATTCAAACAAGTAGAGTAATATTACATATTAACATTTGATAGTTGGTGCATATATCTATATATTTTTTAAGCTCAATTAGTATTTAAATATAAAAACTAGTAATAAATATTCTGAAATTTCAGATTTGTGCTTTAAATGTGTTCCGAGCAAATTATAATATAATTATCTACATACAATGGTCAGATCGTACATAAGTTGTTGAAGTAAACATTGAAAAAACAGTACATTGTATAAATATTTTGGCTGACAGCTGTGACAATCGAATACGGTAATGTGTTTGAATCTAAAATATTGCGTGTATAATTGTATTTTAAATTTTAGAAAAAAGATATTAAGTCGGCTGTATAGTTATAATCATAGACCTTATGGTATAAGGTCTATGGTTGTAATACTTGTATTAAAATACATCTGTTGTATATTTTAATCAGCCACATAATGTTAATATTATATTCGATACGTATCCAGTGAGTTATGATTCATTGGCTATTGCACAACCAAAAATCCCTACATAAGTATTTCGATATTTTTATAATAATTATCATCGCGTTTACCCACCAAATCTAACATCCCGTCTTATATAGTTATATACGTGTAATAATATGATTACGAAAAGTTTCATGGGCTTATGTTAATGTAAATTATCGTAACGATTCGATATAATGGACATAGATAAATACGATGCGTATTATAACTGATATTAATGACGGTAATTAATGAGCAACGATATTATTCTATAACGCACACGCCGTTATCATTGTTTTTATGGCCATTAAATATTAATAATCGTACTGTAAGATTTACACACGAACCGCGGCGTGCCTGTGCGGACCTTTATCGGTCGCGTAAGTCGAAACACATGATATCGTTTAACGATCTGAATACAATTTAAATACTGTACACCATTATTATTAATGTTTTCAATAGGGTAAACCGTTTTCTAATCGTACGATTATCGGATCCCTCTCCTCGTAGCGTGCCTGTACGGATACAGATGTATTCATATAAATATATATATAAATATATACGTCGGTATGTATGAGTGGTGGTACAACGTAATGATACAACGGCCGTCACGATGATGATAATATTAATAACAATATGAATACTAATATATTTATGAAAAAAATGTTACTTTTTCCAGTAGTAACGATTACGCCGACGACGCGAGTACAAATCTAAAACCATCGACTCCGTCCGTATGCTAACCATCGCAATCCATAATAATATCCGATAAAATTACTATTATACTGTAGCGTAGGGTTTATAGTGTGATGAACGGTGCGCTTCAAATATTCTGTTTGTGTATCGACGGTTATTATAATTATAGTTAATTTTTCTGCCATCATGTTCAAATACAACCAAGGCAGAGATCGATTCGTGCCCGATCGACGTCGGAGCCCGTATTCGTTTTATTCTCTACACCACATCACCGCAAATCACCAATACGATTGTGTGTCCAACGGCGGCGAAGACTCCGTAAGTACCCATTTACTTATGCTGTTATACGCATATGTGCGTGTTTTTGTTTTCGATTACAGAAATTTTAAAGCCGACACAAAGACACCGTGCGAGTGTATTTACATAATATGTAGGCAGAGACTAAAATATATATTTTTTCGTATTACACACTTTATGTTCATCTTGGAGTTACCGTGGAGGACTCTTTCTTTTCCCTAATTTTTTCAAAATAAGCATTTATTTTATTTTTAATATTACTCTCAACGCGTTAGGTTAACCTAACCTTAGCACGCTATGCTTTACAGACATGTCATAATTATTCATTAGTATATGGTTGTAATAAGTTATAATAGTAGATGTAGCTGGTTAAATTTATTTTTATTGTTTTATTAGCCACTTATACATTATTAATATTTTAATATTGTAATACTTAATTTATCAGAACCAATAATCAATAATGAATAAAGTATAAACGTAAATTGATTAAATAATAATTAAAATAAAATCTTGAGTCTTAGACTCATAGATCGTCGTTAACTGATAGTTATTACTCGTAGTTTAATCGTAGATTATTTTATCGTACACTATACATAACACTATACTGTAAGATTAATCAATGTTTTAGTAACATAATGAAAATTCTAAAAATAGCAATATTTATGGATAATATAAGAAAATACACAAATAACCAAAATACCTATTGATAACATAGATATTATAATATGGTATACAATAATATATTATTCATTAAATTCTTATTTATATCCCAACAATAATTTTTCAATTAATGGAAAACAAACTGTAAAAAAAGTTTCTAGTTATTACAGATCATTACACATTTTTTAATTTCGTATTACACACAACACACTTGGCATTTCGTACTACACCAGATATGTTGTACTACACGCAATTTTAGTCCCTGTATGCAGGTAACTCTTTTTATACGTATACTAATAATATATGTATTATAATATCGTGTTAATAGATAATTTCGTCACATCTGGCGATCGTCAATCGTCAACCGTAGGTCACCACAATCATATTATTGCAATTTTCATGATATAAATCTCGAGTCTAGAAAGATCTTGTAAAAAAAAATTACGACACTCGCTAATTATTATTCATCAGCTTGCGATCCAGTATATAGGTAGAAGTATATAAATAGTGTATAATAATGTATCTACATTAATCTTCACGAACCCGATGTAATAGGAATAATCATAGCGATTGCATGCATTTTGAATCGAAATAGTCTGCAGTTGTTGCGCGCGTTGCTGTTTGTTGTTAACCGTGACTCTGGGAATTGCAATGTGTTAGGGATTTCGTGATTATGAAAAAGTAATTACGGTACACAATTGTGACGGGAATACGTTCATTTCGAACTCGTATTTCTTCAATCGACCTGGGTGCTTACGAAAAACATTTCGATTGATATTGATCCAATGTTTGGATAGGATTTCCTGGAGCCGTTCGAATGCGAGCGGCAGCAAGAGCAGCGGCACCGAGCTTTCCGCCAACTTCAGTCATACATGTCACTGGAGTCCACTGACGGACACTTGTTGCGTCACGTATTGAACAAACGTAATAATGATGCAGATAAGTTAGACCTCGTCACTGTATACCGGGACGTTGACTTGACGTGGCCTATTCGGATGGTTGGTCAGAGACGTTTGGCCCGGAAGTTCAATCATATCAATAAAAAATCACTGGCAGCCGATCTACTGTTGGACATGCCGAATCTGTCAAACGACTGGAGTAAGTTACCAATAATAATCTAAAAGTATTTTATTTCAACGTGTCGTATAGAGTATACCTAGTAGTGTGCTGATAATTTTATTTAAGAACGACCATCCCGTTAAGCTAAAATTCTATAAAAAGATATATCTAATATTTTAGTATTATAATAATAGCATAATAAAAGTATTTTAAAAGGTTAATTATGAAGGAAATTGGAATACGTAATATTAATTTATATTAGGTTAAATATAATTACTATAAATACACGTAAAATATATAAACATGTTCTATTATTTTGTAACGAACGTGGATGTATATAAACGTTGTGCTATGATATTATTGTAATTTATAACTCCATGTGTGTGCTTGTAAACGTACGCGCGAAGGGTACAAACGCGAGGAAAACGAGTGGTTTTGGTAGATGGGTAAATTTAAACCTAACCTAACCTGACTGATATTTCCAAATCTTCACTCCTTCATTAAAACTAGTTCAAAAGACTAATATGTACAGTAAAACTCAATTTTAGATTATTATGCGTGTATAAGAATGTTAATATAAAAATCACATACAGTTATAAAAACATATGGAACTTACAATAATATATAATAATTAATAATTGTGCATTAAATAAATTGAAATATGTAGTGAAAATGATAAAATATACACGAAATACACCATATGATTACTTTAGATCAATTTTATATTTCTGTGTACTCTTATCCACAAAAATACTGAAAATGGATAATTTTGTGAGTTAAGAAGGAACCTACCGCATATAAGTATAACTAAGAGCGATTACTGACTAATATAAAAGATTGTTGTTGATTAAGGTAAATAAATATCAATGAATAAACGTATAAAAAGTTAATTTTAAAACTGGGTATAGTATATAAATAATAAAGATATTATAAATTTACAGGAATGACAAATCTAATTTAAGATAAAAAAAAAAAAGCAAAATATAGTAAACATCTAAAAAAAAACATTAAATTTAATAAGGTATGCAAAATGTTATGTGAAATTTTTCTTATTTTATACAACAAACCATATTTTTAGCATATTCTATAATATTTTTTATTATTTTAATAAAATATGCTGATACTAGAAAATCTGTTTTTCAAAGAATACATAATACTCGTAAAAATGAATATACGTAATACTGAATAATAATTAATTGCCTAATACACATTATGTTTGTTATCAATAGTTTTGAAAATCTTACTACGTAGATACGGTACACATGCTAGCTATAATAAAAATATATTAGTGATAGACACATTTATATTCTTCTTAAATATCTTCTAATTTACATAAACTTATAATTTGTGTTTTAAATGATATTTAAAATGTTATCAAATTAATTTATGTCTTATAGTCGATAAGATAGACAGGAAAAAATATACTATGAATATAGTAATTTATATTATGTATAAAGTAGGTAGTTAATCATCTAATTGATATCGTAATATTCTATAATATGGTACATTTACTAATAAACTTTATACTATTATATATAGCTTAAACATAATAAAAGTGTTAAATTTTAACTTTTAGGAAATTATTTAGAAATTATCATATGTGTGAACTGGGCATTTTATATAATTATAAATGTCTATGATAGCAGAAAACCTAATTGATGTAAAGTTAAACTACTATTTTTATTTATTTATAACAATATTTTATTTTTAATGATTAATTTTGTATTAAATAGATTACCAATTTAATCTACATAGGTTAGCTAACGTATCTAATCTATATTATTTCTTTTTGAATAAACGTATTACTTATATAAATATTTCTATACATAAATAGTTTCTATTTGATAAAATAAAAATAAAATATCAAATATTACGTTTTTTACACGAAATACCACATAAACATAAAACATTTATTTAAATATAAAAATATATATAATTAGTAGATTAATAGTATTTTTCTTAATAATCAGAAAAAAACTAAGGAAAAATAGAAATTTTAACGCAAAACTAGTTTTTGACAAAATCGGTTTTGGTTATTTTGTTTAATATATAAACGAATAATCGTAAATACCTGAATTTTTATTAAATGTTTATACTTTATAGTAGCATATTTTTTATTCATGCTAAAATCTTAAAAATATTTACTGTTTTTATACTGTTTACAGACATAAATTTGGACAGAATTAGATATTTAAATGAAAAGTTATAATTATTTTGTTTATAATTCAAAAATATTATTTTTGGAGACTTAAATTTTACGTGTTATTTTTATATTTTATGTACAGAAAAACATATTCAAACGCAATATTTTCGGTAAAAATTAACTCAACCTATTACATTATTGATAATAAAATAAATTACTATTTTAGTAAAATGCTAGAGACTCACAGTCTCTACTCAGTATCGTTTTTGGCGTTCAATTATTTATTATTGAGTTCAAATTTAACCCATACGTTAATTACGTTAAAGCGACCTACTCAATGACTAAGTACGCTCGATACCTACTGTGTACAGCAAAATGGTAAAGTGGTTATCTAGAATTTTTTTTTATTTTTTGTTACCAACTATTTTTTATAAATTTCCGTTGTTGACACTCCCTTTAGTTGTTTTGAAAACGAGAATTGTCGAATCGTTACTTTATTGACTATACGATCCTTTACAGTTTCGTAAGTCCATCAATAGCTTAGTCAAAACAATATTGAAATGAATACTAATAAGTGTATTTACAAAATTAACTACACTATTATTATTGTTATAATATTACAGTATTACAATTATTTATTTATTTTATCAAGTATTTTTTTTTTTTTTTGAAATTCTATCTCATCGATTCCTACAATAATTTTATTATACTACAATATAAACTGTGATGTAGACTAGTGATTCTCAAATATTTTTTTTTGCGTACCACTTATGATTAAAAATAGAACGATCCAAATTTCACCCAGTTAAATACATTTATTTTAAGCAATAAGGCAGTAAAATAGTACAATATAATAATTATTTGTTTATTAATACAGATTTATTAGTTTTTTTGTTTCAAATAAGATGTGAATAAAATAACAATTTTTCATTGAGAACCACGGATTTGTCGGTTTGCTATCACAGCGATGAAATATAACTGGTAAATAATTGTGATCACGTATTTTATAAAAAATATAATATTACAATAACTATTTCAAACACGAGTAAAACCATTTAATTTCAATTTTTCGTTCTACCACTATGCGGCCCTCCGCGTACCACTACTGGTACGCGCGTAACCCGACAGTTTGAGAACCGCTGATGTAGACGATATTCAAAGGTGGGCAAGTTAAAGAAAATATTTATCTCAAGTTAAGTTAAAAAAGCACAAGAACGATAAGCTAGAAGTTAACCGTTCACAAATTATAAAATTAACTCGATAAGTTAAAATTTATAATATAGAAAAAAGTATTAACTTAACTCAATTTAAAAAAAGTTGATTTTTTTTTTTTTTTAATTACTACCTATGTAAATCACATAAGGAATGACTATGTGTTTCTAATTAACTAAATTATAAAAATCAATTTTATTGAACTTTTATCATAATATACATTGTAGGTACACTGTAAATACCTTTTACGTTACATGTTATATTATTTTTCAATTTAAACTATACACATCTCAAATTAATAACTTAAAAAATATTAATTTTTTTACACAATATAGCAATTGAAGGTCATGAACATAAAACATAAAAAACAATACAATTTGTAATTCACTATTTTATTGAAAACGTTTTTAATATCAACTGCAAAGGCTAAGTTATTTCAACATTTCAACTGCGATCAATTAAACTCTTTGAGTTCATAAATTGATCAGAAAATAAGCCGACCAGTTGAGTTAGAATGTTAAAAAAAAACAAAAAAATTAACTTTTAAATTTAGCTTTAACTTTTTAACCAGTTAACGCCCGCCTTTGACGGTATTTCGTATTAATCTGTGCAGTGACCAAGATACTGGACTGGAGTTCGACGGGCTACCTGACGGCGGCCATAGAATCGTCGATACACCTGTGGTCGTGCCACACCCAGAGCGTCCAGCACACGATCGCGGCGGCGGCGGATGCGCACGGCCCGGCGCAAGCGGACAGCAGCGCGTCGAAAACGGTCGTCGGCTGTCTGAAGTGGGACGCGCAGGGCGAAAAACTGGGATACTCGTTCACGGTGGAACGGGGCGAAGTGCCGTCGTCCGACACGTCGGGCGGCGCGTGGGACGACGGCGGCGGCCCGTCGCCGTACACCCTCCTCTTGGAACGGATGAACGCGTACGCGGCGCGCGACCGCCGGACCGCCGAGCAGGACGACGCGGACGTCACGTACCGGTCTCCGTCCATGAACGCGTCGGTCGACGAGAGTTCGCGAAACGGAACAGCGGTCAAGAGCACCGGACACGTAAAGGTACGCGGACTTTTCCGACTTCCGATTCCGGGGCAATCGGAACGAGACGAGAGCGTTGTGAGTCGATCGCGACAGATATAACGACGCTCTTTTAAAATGTTCCGAGACACTACCCGCGCGATACGGCGGAAATATGGAACGTCACGCGTTCCCGGGGTGGGGGAGGGGAGATCGCCCATCGCCATCACGCCGCCGTAATGGTGTGAAAACGAATGGGCGCAGTAGATGACGATAACGTTACTGCTTATAATGCTTATACGTATCATTAGGTACTACATAGTACTTCTCAGTTCTTACCATTTAATTATATTAATATGATCTTTACTGTTTTCGAGGGTAATGTCAGAGTAGGCGGTTACCTGCAGATTATATTTTCCCGAACCCGAGACACTTCTAATGGATATATAATATATATTTTAGATAAACAATATTTACTTTTTTTGA
>NW_020271213.1:387396-494051 GCF_002803265.2 Melanaphis sacchari | reverse complement strand
GTCATTGTTTAACTTGAACTTAAACTTGTACTTGTAGGAAACCTACTCATTTACTTATTTTTGCATTTATTGTTTTGGTATACATACCAGAGATGATATGGGAAATATACCATCGCGTATGCCATACATATTTAAGTTGTCCAATCTGTCAATCTGCGTGTTCGTATTTACAAATGATTTTTATGCTTATTATATTTAGAAAATTGAAAATCGTACATATCATATTACAATAACTAATAAGTGTTAGGAATGAATTTTACTAAGTTAAATGTTTATAAAATAGAAAATAAACAATATACCATTTACAGCGTCACTCAAAAATTTGCAATGGATTGTATGTATATTGACCATGAAAATGTTCTTGATAGGCAGACCACTGCTGCGACTGTGATAAGAATGAGCAAATATATTACAATTATTCTACCGGTTTCACTCGGAAAATAAATAGAGAATTCTATTGTTGTCTTAATTGCTTATTAATTTAACTTAATGAATACTATCTTATGATATATTAAAACCAATTTCAATTGAATAAATATTATTACAATGACGAATTTAAATCAAAGATATTATAATACAGGTTAATTATTCTGCATTTTACTATTTAGTATAATAAAAATACAAAAATCCCAACGCCTAGTAAAGTGGTATAATTAGTAAATAATATCATAAAATTGTGATAAAGTTTACTATTTTTAAGAATAAGGAGGCATATATAACCTATTCAAATATTTTAATTTTACTATTAAAACGATACATACTATCAGCTAAATAGTAATTACAATGTAACCGCATTGTTGTCTTTATTATATATATTAAGTAGGTCAGTCCGAGAATTCTAGTTCACGCCATTTAGGGTACCATTTAAGGTACAAATTCCGATTTTGCGTTACAAGTAGCATAGATAGTTACAATTATCTAAAAAGGTTTGAGCGTCTTGAATCGAGTGCCAGGTGACTCAGCTCCCTTTTAAAATAATCACGATTGGTAATTTTTGCCGATACAAATTCAATTTTGCGTGTACAAATTTACAAGTAGTACTGATATCTAAAGGTTTGAGTCAATTTCATTCGTGTAGGCTGATCGTCAGCCCAGACACCCAAAATTACCCACTTTTTCGGGGTAAATCATTGTGTTACAATTTAATTTTGCGTTACAAATTGTTACAAATTAGTTACTAATTATCTAAAAAGGTTTGAGGTCGAAATTTTGAATTCGGGGTGCCAGGCTGACGGACCTCTTTTTTTGATCATTTTATATATATATATATATATTTTTTTATATAATTAATTGTGTATGCAAGTATTGTCGAGTAATAGGTACTATACAAAAACCTATTAGGCATTCGTAATATTTGTAAATTATGATGGTTTATACGAGTTTTCAATAAAATGTTACGACTAAGGTCAGTAAAAAAAATATCAAACAAATGAAATAATAATTCATTGCTCAGTCTCCGGAACTTTCGGAGACCAGGATTTCTCCTGTGGATTTTACTAATATTTGGCTGATCTTTAAACTTTTTTCCAAAACGTTAATCCACTTTGCAATTTTTCTGTAATTGTACATAATCGTTTTCGTTTACTACATTCAGTTGGTGGCATTGGTGTTAATATGAAGTAAAATATGTCGTCACGAGTTAAATAGCACACACCAATTACTTTAATCAAAACAAAATAAATATTTTACACGAATGGAAATCTAAAATAGACAGCGTGAACTAACGCATATAATAATACTGAACAGTAAACTATTAAACTCTAAAGCAGATAATATTATCACAGCAGTGGTTTTAATATGAATAAATTACTTATGATTATCATGCGAATAATCATGTATTAAGAAGTAGAACGATAATGTTTTCTCATATTTGAAAATCGGTATTTTATCGAGTAAAATTTTAAAACCGGGACAAATCACTGCCCCAAAACACTTTCTCGGGACACCGAAGTCAAACGCGTAACTTGCATAAACTCTTTATCTTTTTAAATACAATACAAATCTACGTTTTAATATCTTTATAACTACAAATAATTTTATTTTCCACAATATTATTTTTGTTCAATTTTCTAATACATACAACTAACTTACACAAGCTCGGTGTTGAGAGCGACTACATAGAGGAAATTTTATAACTGGTTTAACATCTATCGTCTTAAAATTTTATTTAATTACAAAATAATATCATGTTTTGGAGCAAAACGTTTATCTGGCAGAAACGTTGATTTAGATAAAATAATAGAATTAAGAAAATCCTAGTACTTTTTTTAATAATATGAGAAATTTGCGAAAATCTGCAAGAAAACGAAAATATTAACGAAACTGAGATTTTAACAAAATCAATTTGGTTTTAAATTTAGAGTAGAGCGATTTTTTGATTTTATAATAATATTTTATTATTTTTATTCTATTTTATATTTTTGTGTCTATCATCATTTTTGCAGGAGCATTGAAAATACTTAGATATTTAAAATTAATAATTTTTCTGGTAGGAAAATACTTTTGGCCTTTGGGGGTAAAAAGTAAACAATTTTCAGTCCTTTTCTTAATAACTGAGAAAAGCAAACAAAAAACTAGATAAAAAAAAAAATTTCACGGAAAATTATAGTTCTTATTTTGTTGTAATTCAAAAAAAATTAACATTAGATATTTGAAATTTTTAACAAATGTTAAAATTACTATACATGGTATAATTTTTAAAATATTTCAATCGACATAATATGTTTCAAGAAATCTAAAATGTATTAGCAATATTTTCTTTTTAGACATTTAAAGTTCAAATTTGGATATTTAAGTAAAGAACAACATTTGAACAAGTTATTCCATTAAAATTCAAAAACATGTTGACTCTTATGTATATATAATTATATCTTATATATGCAATAACATTTTCAAAATATTTAAATTCATTTTATAATTTTACCTATTTATTCTACCAATCTATTCATACGTTAATAACAATAATACATTATAAAAAAATGCATTTATAATATTTTTATAATTAACTATAATAAATGCAATTTTTTTTTTTTTTTTTGCAAAAAGTTAAATTAATTTATTGTAAATTGTAATATTAATAGCAGTAGCAGCTCATGAATAAATATTCCAAGAATATTTAAATTCTATAACTTTGTACAACATCAAACAAGAAAAATTCTTTTATTGAAAAATTAATTATACTGAATATTTAATTAGTTAAATAATTGTATATAGGTACATTATATATATATATATACATTTATAATGTTTAATGACATAATGATTTTAATTTCAAAAGTCTATTATTTGGTCTTTTTGAATTTTGGAAGTAATTACGAATATAAAATGTCGAAAATAATAAATATCAGATAGTATAAAGGCATAGTAATTATTAAATAATGAATGTAATTAATTATGGCGACAAACAGCGTCTAATAACGGCGCGGCGGCACGACAAAAAATATTGTCGTAGACCCAGTTTCATTAACGAGCGAAATGCGCGCAGCTTATTCTCCTCGTCTCTCTCCGTCCAACCGTCCATATCATTACATGTCATTACGATTGAAATTGTTGGGCGGCAGTTTCGCTGAAACGGCGACCGTCGTCGAAATGAGTAATGACTAATGACTATATTATTAATATTTCCATCGAAATAACTATTAATCGGTTTTAGATTTTGTGGCTTTCTTTAATAATAAACAAAGAAAACGTTATAATAAATTTTCAATTCAAATAAAAATAATTCTATACATTTTTAATTTTAATTAATTATTATTTACAAGTAGCTGTTTTTATTTTAAACATGCTTTAATTTTTAAAATATTTTACTTTATTTGTTCTATTCATAGAAATTTGAATATTTCTACTTTTTAAATTTATTTTTGTGACTGGGTAGAAAAATTTAAATATTTAAATTTAATACGAAATTAGTTATATAAGTTGATCTTAAAGCAATTAAAAATATTTCTAAAAAAAAAAAATTCAAATTTTGTGTTTTAATTTTGTATATAACCGTTTGAAGTTCAACTGTAAAATAACGAATTTTATATAAAATTTTTAGTTATTTAATTTAAAAATAGACAATGAAGTAGAACATTTTATTCGAACGTCAACAAAATCTGCTGTAATGCATAGCGAATTCTCTGTTCTTTATTATAATTAGATATCATATTTGGGAATACTCATGTTTCATATAATATTACTGACACATATACTTCCTTTGATTATAAAATTTAAAATTTATCATACTATCATTATCATATTTTGTCCACAGGTTTGGTTATTGAATGCACCAAATGACAATTCAAATCATGAACAAAAAACATCATATTGTGGTTGTGTAACCGATGACAATTGCCAACGGTTCAATGGATGCAAAATCATTGTAATGGATTGGTTGGCCAACGGTCGTGTTTTAGTGACGTTAGTTATTATATGAATTATGATAAATATATAATATGATTTAAAATAGTAAATAGAGATATAATGTACTCGTAGAATAGCGCAGACACAACATTACCTGTAGGTATAGGCTTTACACTAATGTTAGCCAATTATCCATATTTCTATAACTCTTTCATATTATTTTATGGAAATTTTTAGTGAAAACAAAATGTACATGTTTAACTATGACTTATCTTATATAACATTTAAAAATAATTATTTAATATTTTTATATTCTTATCATAAAATTAATTTAAAAAATATATTTTTATCATTTAATTTAATAATTATTGTTATACAGTTTGTAGATTAGTGTAGTACTGTACTAGTGTATTAAGATTATTATGAGTTATCGTTATCAACAATTTTTAAGTACGTATGATTTATACATGATAAATTAATTTTATTAAACATGCACGTTTCTTGCATTATGACATCTTATAAAAAAATAACATTACCACGCGTAATTCTATAAGAAACGTTTATAATAAATTATTTTAAATTATAACGTATTATACGCACACGCACTAAAAAATAGTGTCTTAAGGGGATGTGATACAGACTGTTTTTAAGGAGTTCGGAATAGGCAATTGTTAAATGCGTGCATGCCGATTGTGTAAATGTGTACGTAGTAAATGATGTTTAATGTGTGAAAAAGAAATAACTAAGCATTCCCGAACATGTATGCACATGTCACTAATGTATTAATATTAATACTATTTTGTTGTTATTTTTTTTTTTTTACAAAAGTATCAGTCTAAACCTAACCTATTTATTCTATGCAATTTCTAAAAATATGTATTTATGTTCGACAGAAAATTTACTCCAAAAAGCATTTCTTGAATATTTTTGATTCGAATATTAATTTTTAATATTCAAAATTTTAAATCTTATTTCAAAGGTCTTAAGATATCAATTTAAAAATAAAATAAAAAATTCACTTTTAAGTTAATTTTATGAAGAAACCAAAAATTGTATCTGATGACTACGATAGCCGGCACAACATAATATGTAGCTCTACTTTGATATATTATAACCTAGACAGAATTGAATTTTCTTTAAAGTACTTATTTAATACTCTAATTCGCTGTACACTGACTTTGTAGTTTAGAGATACTTTGTGACTTAAGTTACTAAAACAATTATCTCATTTTAATGTTACATGTATTTCAGAGGATGCACGAGGGCCACAGTGACATTTTTCAGGTACGATTTCGCACAAAAGAAATTGATTACTACGCGTATTATACACAAGAAGAACCAAAATACGTTAATTACCTGTCTGCATGTATCACAGGACAAATGGAGTCGTCACTTGGCCGTGGCCACTTATTCGCCTTGGGCGTGTGTATTGAAAGTTTGGCGTATCGAAGACCCGCTGGAATTAAGCCCACACCGCGATCATTGTTTCGATTCGAATATTAACGTGACACAGACCTTGACCGACCGATACAACAGTAAACAGCATGATCACTCTAACTGGCTGATAAAGGTTAAATTATAATATTATTATTGAATAACTACTGCGATTTGTTGTATACGTACTTTATTTTAATATACTATCGAAATCGATAAATTCGGAACTTGATTTTTTTGCGCGTTTCTGACGTTTTTATAGGAATATAAAGTTATTGTTTAACTGTATATGCTCCTCAACTTTCAAATAACAACTGATTAGGATGATTTAGGATTTAATTCGAAAAGGTGTAGACGATTTTGTACTATTTTTGAAACATTACATAATCAGAAATGCAAGTTCTTGCATTTACTCGCATAAATTTCTGATTTTGTAATTTTTTAGTTGCCTCAAATAAGCAAGTAATTAATGTGTAATTGGTTTATAAACATTCAAACATCATATTATTATACATAATATTTATTAAATTACAATAATATATGTATAATTATAATTTTACTTATGATATCAAATGTTTTTTTTAATGAGCTAATTATATTATTATTTTAAATGGTTATGCATCGTTTATCAAAAAATATAATATACATATACTCAAGATTGATGTTTTTAATCGTACTATTCAATTCTAAAATATTTAATAATTATGTTTAACGATCCATTACATTATTCTCAGTAATTTTAGTAAAGAGTTCTTTCTTGACTTAAAATAAAACCACAATGTCAACTAGGATAAAATATAAAATCATAACTACATACCTTTAAATTTTAGTAAAGATTTTAAACCACTGAGTACTTAATTTTAAATGGTAAATAATTAGTGTGAACATTTTTGGGAGGCAAGTTGTTAATAACAAATTATGAATTACTTAATTATTGGAGTCAATTAGTGTATACTCTATTTTTCAATTTTTTTTTTTTATATCTATTAATAGAAAATTATTTACTTTGTCGAAATTCTTTAAAATGTAATGCAAAATCTTAAATAAGTTGTTTTTATGCCTGTATAAAAACATTACAAATATAAAGACCCAATTTTTTTATATGAATTTAAAGTTAGAATTTTCACGAAATTCATCAAAATTGCAAACAATTTCAAACTATTTTGTAATTAAAAATCTATTAGAACTTTTATTTTTATATCTAAATTTTGAAAATTGAATAGATAATTCTTTATAAGTATTTAATACTAAAGCCATTTAATTTAGAAACATATAAATGTAATTATTTTCTATAGACATTTTAAGTTCAGATTTGGTCAAAATTACTTATTTAAACAATGAATAACGATGTTAATTATTTTTTTTATAGTTTAAAAACATTATTCGTGTCTCGTGGAAACTTAAGACTTTTACGTACCTATATTATATTATTATGAACTTTACTATACGCAATGATATTTTTGGTTTTTTTTAAGATATTATCTATTTATACGATGTTTTTTTTTTTATTGCTTTATGGTACTTATAGAAAGATGTTATTACATTTTGAGTTTAATAAATTAATGTAATATAGTATAAAAACATATTATTATAATTATGAGCAAAACTAAACATTTACATAAGGTTAGGCCCTATTATTTTAAAATTTCTCCCTCTTTCGTCAAAAAAATATTAACTACTAAAATTTGTATATTTAGTACACCGTGATACCCCTAATGAAAATATGGTTTATAGACATCAGCTACCACCGCTATGCCCATTACTTAGGTATTTATATAAATATGTGTATATTTGACGAAAATATATTGTAAAAATTCTTCCACGATTGAATATAGTAAATTGTATTTAAATACATTTAATAGAAATTAAAATACCGAAAAATAATTTTTATTTGTTGGATTTTTAATAAAATATTTTAAAAACTTTTCTTTATAGTTAACTAATAATTACATCAGGTAGAAGGAGCTAATATTATGCATCCTATATTATGTATTATTAATATAAATAAAAATGATAAAAATATATATTTATTGTTTCCATTCCATCATAACATTCGGGAAAATAACCACAAAAACGTTATTTTAGTTTTTTTTTTTTAAACACAATATTTTTTATAATATACGTATTATTGTGTATTTCATCTATATCATTTCTGATAACCTGTCGGCATTAGGTCAAATCATGGTCTAATTTGCTTGACCCGTAGTTTTGCTTATAATTATAATTATTAAATACTAATGATATAGGTAATATGAAAATGTATATTTTCGAAAAATATACATCGACCTACCGTAATACTAAAAATAAAATAAATTACTTTAATATCTATATAAAAATACATATCACGAAATATACTTGGTGGTATAGGCTGACATATCGTATCCAATCAGAATTATTTTTCGTATGTAATGATGCATTAATGAATTTAAGTTTAAGTGTTTAACACACCCATAAAAGGACTTAATCGATATCTAAATAATACATAGCGGTAATATATGAAATTTATATTGTACAATTATAATATGTACTCTATATTATATAAATCGCCAATTTCTCCATAATTTTTTAATCAGGGCGCACACAATGAAAGTAAAACGAGTTAGTTTAAATGGTAACAGATAATATCAATTTACGTTTGAAGAGACTACCACTATGAGGACGATATGATATTACTTGTCGTAATGGCGTGGAATCATGACATTCAAAATTATTTTTTTATTTACTAATAAATAATTATTTTAAAGACTTTGTAGATATATCAAAAAATAACTTTTTTTGTGTATTTAACAACGTACCCAAGTTAAGTTTCTTTCACTGATCCTTCCGATGTGTCAAGCATTTAAACATATTATTCTCTATAATTGAAATGATAGAGAATTTTACTTTGAGGTCATTGAAAAACTATAAAGACGATTTTGCGCGAACGCGTTTTATCTGTACCGAGCGTCAAAGAGAGAGAATAATAATACTGCACTGAGATATCTTCTTAACTATAAGATGATTGCGAGGATCTTCCCTGCAATGCTCGCGCCTTAATATTACGTCCTGTTACCCACACGGCCATATGGCCGATAATCGATTATTACTATTTATATAATATATAATACCGCAACATTATAACATGGGTGTTTATCGTTATTATATTGTATCATGTTCAAATGAAATAGGCCTTCGCTTGGCACCCGTGGAAATACGCTCTGATGTGTTACGCTGTTACATCGACCCCACAGGACGGGATGCAGATGTACGTCAACCGCAAGTCCCCGTCGTGGTTTGTGTTGGCGAACGCGTGCAAGGGACAAGTGTTGAAGCGCATCGAACAGACCGCAAGCAACTGCTGTCCGACGATGAACATATTGCACGTCAACACGCACTCGATGACATTCAGCCGACTGACTGGCGAACTTCTGGTGTCGGCCACGACCGTGTACAGTGTCAGTAAGTACATCGATAATAATATTTAGTATTTTGTGTAATATAATATAATTCAAACACGCGTCGTGTCGCCCTCGTGCACAATATGCACATTGCGCGTGTTACGCTAAGTTAAGTTACCGAGTTTTTACTTTTTTTCAGTCCCAAATTTAATCTTTTTAAGATGTTTGATAGACAGGCAATTTTCAGAAGATTTTAAGAATAATATAAATTTTATTTTTTGTTTAAATAATTATTGGGCATTATTAGGTATATTATTAGATACTTTTAATAATTATACTAGTTCAAAATAATTTACAAATAACTCAACAGTGCATAGCCACACGACAGTACTTACCGTTGATACTTGATAGTTATTGTGCAATCGTTACAAAATCGTAATAAAAAAAACGTGCTCTTATGAAAAAGAACCGAGAAACAGTAGTATTAATGATAATATTTATACGCGTATTTTTAATATCTAGGTACTTCTTGTATTCTTAATAGATGTTTGTATCTAGATACTTTCTAAAATCTTTATTTTAGATACAATATATTGTATGTCGTATTAGAAGTAAGATATTTTTCAAAGCACAATTAATTTTAAATTTTTAGAAAAAGATTACTTAGGATATGAATTTTCCAGGTAGTCAGGTGAATAATATCCATTACCTATTTTATATTTACTGATAAAACTTTTTTCAAACTATGTGATATTATACGTAATAGACTCCTAGTCTGTAATTTCTGTATACATACGTACTCATATTTTACGTTTTGATTCAATATATATATACATTTATTTGATATATTTAATAATTTATACCATGGTTCTGATTGGTTTATAAACAGGAGATAATGCATATTCCAGTCCAATTTTAGTAGAAAAACACAGTGTAGTAGTGATGCACGCCCTGGACCGAATCGTTGAGACATTAAGCAGTAGCCATACGGATCGAGGACTGTTTTTCGCGTGGAGTCCAGACGGAAAACGTATAGGTATAAGATATATTATGTTTTCACACTACGTAATGGCGTTCACAGGCCTCATGTTAAATAAAATTAAAAATCTTCAGCTATACAGTAGTGAAACAAATCTAAAGTAATCTGTAAGCAACTTAAAATATACCCAACCACAAGAAAAAAAATTATACTATTAAATCCTTATTCAATGACTTTTTTTAATAGGTTAACAATTTAAGTGATTTCAATTTACGAGTACTAATATTAAGTAATTGTTTTTCTCTATTAAATTGAGTGCCTACCCACCTCTAAACCTTAAAAAATATTCGCGTATAGTTGACTTTGATCAATTATTTTACTATAAATACATTTTTGTTTGTAATCGATAACAGATTTCAAGGTTATAGAACTTTTTTGTTGTATTATGATATGCACAAATTTAACAGAGCGAATTAGAGCATTATATACTATTAATTATATACGTATATATATTTTTATTTTGACACTGATGTAATAATCAAATAATATAGATGAATACCTACACCACGATCACATAACATAGTCATCGATCGCTGAGAACGTGTTAAGTTTTAATGATATATACACATACAATACAATATAGGGTTATACGTTGTCAAATCGTTGAATATATAATATATATATATATTTATTTAAAATCGTTAACATTTTCGTTTTGATTTATAGCTTTGACGAGTTCCGACGAATCATTGAGAATATGGAACTTTTGGCCGTCCGGTAACGTTCAACAAAAAACCAATAATAATTGTCCGCCGCACGTTTACACAACGAATGCGACTTCCGCGGTTACTTCAGTTCATTTCACGGAAGATGGAAGTTTAAACAGCAACAATTACAGACTCATACACAATCGGAGCTCTTTAAATAGCCATTCGGCGATGTCTGAACTATCGTTGGATGCGGCTCGCATAATAAAATGATTGCCAATTAGACATGCGTTTTGTTTGAATTATGTCACGTGATGGGCGTGATAACATTAATTTACCATATATTTTTATAGAATATTTTCGAGTCAATTAATAAGCAACTATAAGAGGTTAAATTTTGTTAACTATTACACTTGGTTTAAGATTAAATACCTACTAAGCTTGTAGCCACTTTTTTGTATACTTACATGGTTATACCATTAAATAAATTATAATTTTATCGTCACTTTTTTATCTTTCCCTATGCATAGATATATTTATATTATTATTTCGACTTCCGTAATCTATAATACTTATTTTTATTTTTTCAATAATTATTTTACCAATTTTTATACCGTAGTCACACTTTTCTCGGTTTGATTATAAAAATTTAATTTTAGTCGTTTGTATTTTTATATTTTTTTATAACTTATTATTGTTAAACGTATAATTATCAATATCATTACTATAGTGTTATGGGTGGTATTCAAAATTTGCAACTGCTGTACAATTTGATTTTTACAAACTCTGCATTATGTATAATAATATAGTACGTCTTATTTTTATTACATTAATTTCATTGCAGTGTAAAATTGTACTGATGGTCACGATGCTGAACAATAAATTAAAATATTGTATAGTCGTATTATACTACCTACATTTTTGTTATTAATGCATTTATTAAAATTTTGATTTTCGGAATTTTTAAGTATACCTACATTAGAGGTCTAAAAGACTTCACTTCTTGGTAAATCATTTTGTGTAATCCTGACTATTCCCGATCCACCAGCTGGTGTCGCAACGCTGCATAATGTTAGTTATTAATTATATATAATGTCACATAATATTACGTAATACTTCTATTTTTGTATCTAAGTTTTGAAAATTTAGTATAACAAGATAAGTAGTTCATATTGAAACCATAAAATCTAACACAATATAATATTAAAAAAAACCATTATTTTTATAGATATTTTAAGTTCAAATTTGGACGAAATCAATTATTTAAACAATAAATAATGATGTTAATTATTTTTTTATGATTTAAATACATCATTCGTGGGATTTTAATGCTTTAAAATTATTATGAATTTTAATATACACAATGATATTTTTGGCTTCTTTTAAGATATTATATGCATTTATATTATGAATTTATTTTAAATTTTTTACAGTATTTACAGAAAGATGTCATTACAATTTGAGTTAAAATTATATCAACCTACTCAACCTACTGTAAAACTTTAAGTAAGATAAATGACTATAAAAAAAAAAAAACACATCATGAAACATACTTATAGATAGGCGGACTTAGTGACAAACCGTCTCCGTGCAGAATCGTTTTTTCGTATACAGCGATATATCATTGAATTCAAATTTAACACACCCATAATAGTGATTCATTTGAAACTAATGTACAGTATAGTTGTGCCCACTTAACTATCTTTTCTGAATCGTATTTTTACAAAACTAAATTATATTATATTGAATTTAACACTACGTACTTATAACATGTTTTATTTTAAAAATCGCACATATTTATTCATACCAAATTAAGCATAGTACATATACAACTAAATTGTATTTGTACGGTATAAGAATAAAGATAATTTTAATATTAAAAATATATTATCATTTACTGAGTATATGCGTATTAAGTATTGAAAATTTTATTTTATTTTTTATTAGTGCATAATTAAAAACATTTAATTATATTTAGGGAGAATGTTCAACGATAAAATATTTTAACAGAAAACTTAAAAGTTTCTATCCAAGTGTCAAAACCATTTTTCAACTAAAACTACACTTTCGTTACCCTTCACGGTCCATTTTCTTTCAAATATAAAAAATAAGTGAAGTATTTTATTTATATATTCTTGCATTCAAAAAAATAAAAACTTGATACTTCTGAATTCGAAACGTTACACATTGTTAAAAACATTTAGGTCAAAGTATAGACTACATAGAGCGATTTTTTTTAACAGCATACACTCAACATGTTAAATAGTATTAATGTTTTTGAAAATTAATATTTTCAACATTCTCTAGAATCATAATGAAAAAAAGTTAGAATACATTTTATCTTTTTTTGTCGTTATAATTTTTTATACTCATTACTTTTAATGACATTATATTTTTTATTCAATGTTCCGGAAAAAATTACTTCTCCTAAATTTGTATATACCTTTAAACATCAAATCTTTAACATATAGCTAATTAGTTATAACTTACTCGAATTTAGCTTTTAAATAGCGTATAGCATAATTGGATAACATTTTAAAAGTAAAAAGTTCCTGTATTTTCAAAATAATCGTGAAAAAAATTCCAATTTACCGTATGTCAGTTTTCACTTTAAGACTTAAGTTAATAAAAATAATATATTTTATAATATTATATTTGTGATGTTTTAGGCGAACATTAGTCGAACATACCACGTATTACTAATAGTATAATATACCAAGATGAATAATTATAAAATATCCTTAGAAATAGAGGAATACTCGTGCATATACTATCTCCGCTTAGAATCGTTTTTCTGTCTGCAATAATTTTATTAGCATTAAATTAAAACTTAACACGCCATTTATTACAGTGAGTTATTTAATGACGAAATATACTCGAAGTCAACATACAACAAATAGGTACTATCAATAGTAGTCACTTTCACAATATTTGCGATTAAATAGTTATTATATTCTTAAACAACATTTTAAACATATGTACATTGCACACCATCATATACAAAAAATAATACTTTTAGTTTTTACCATTTAGTGTTTCTATAGTAGAATTTATTGTTTTATTTATGATTTCCCATTGCTCTACATTGGAGTAACATGCATAGTGAGGTACGTATTTATTTTTTTAATAATACGTTTTTTATTACAGTATTTTATAGTAAAGATTAATTGGTATTTGGGATTTTTTTTAAATTCCGATAGTAAACACGGTTAAAATAATAATCAAAACAATTTTAAGATTAGAAAATAAATATTAAATAATAAATGTTTTTGTTTTAAGTACCCTAATTTTGAAGTATTAAATTTGACGAGCTTGGAATGTTTTTATATTACAAATCGGTTATCAGTTTTTAGAAATCAAAAATAATAACATAAATTTAATATTTCATATTTTAATAAATAATATATATTTATAATTTTAATATTAAAAATCAAAGTTTAAGAAATCTAAGTATATTGACATTTTATGAATCATCTGTTTTTGTTTGTTGCCCAATGTTAACATTTTAATTGAGATTTACGCTTACTGCATTTTATACTCGACATTATTGTTTCATTGACTATTATTTTATTTTTAAATGTTCAATTATTAACTGGATCTGTAATAGTTTTACAATTATAATATAATGGAAATAAAAAACAAATGGTTTTAAATTTTTTTAATCATTGTCAAGCCATTAGTAAAAATTAAAAACAAATACATATATAATATATTTAATATTGTCTATTAACTATAATACCGAATATAAAACAATATATATATATATATATAAGAGTATCTAGATATCCGTTATTTTAAGGTCATAATAACATGGTTTTAGTAAGAAAAAATATAAATCTTCAGAGCCTCTTTAAATAGTTTTAATAAATATTATCAACACGAGTGTTGCAGCTAAGTGGTTTTGTAACTTTAATATAGTACTCTGGTATTTATCATTTTTTAAGAGTTGAATTATCTGTACATACATGTGTTAAAATTCTCAAGGTAAACACTTCTTAATTTTGTATTTGTCCAAAAAAATCTAAAAACGTGATGAAAACAACTATAATATGAGTTTGTTTTAGACTTATTTATTTCTTCCTATGAAAATATTCAATCATTAAACTTACTTATTTTAAATACCACCGAGAAAAAAAATTAAACGAATGAATAGCCAATAATAATTAATCCTCATTTTAGCAGTTTTTTAAATTTGATTGATTTTTGTATTTATATAAACACACTTTTATTGGTTTTTTATTTTTTCAAAAATAAATAATATAGTATATATTATAATATGCTTGTAAGTATGTGTATAATATATTTATTATATGCATGCATAGTATAATAATTGATCATTAATATAATAATAATTCCTTATTTTTAAATTTTGATTGTTGTGTTTACACAAAAAAATTTTTTGATGATAAACTCTCTAAAAATAAATAAAGGCACTTGTATTCAATATGTATTTTAAATATTTTAAAAAACTACACTAAAAACGATTGTAATTAAAATATTATGATTACGAACTACTTTTTTGTTGAATCAGATTTTATATGGAATTATAATATTTATTTTTGTATCATGCAAACATGTGTAGTATATCGTCAGAACTTATAATGAGCTACTAGTAAAACTATATACTTACATATTATTTTATCAATATTAATAATAAGTTAATAAAAAATCAAATATCATTCGTAGTTATACTGATATAATTAGATTATATTATATTTGTATTTTTTCCAGATGATTTTTAATACTTAATTGTATTTATTAATTATTGGTATAAATTTTAAGAGTCTGATATTTTTTTTGTCATTATTAATATTATTCAGTAATAATTTGAATAGTAAAAGAAAAATGAAAACCAATTCATAAAATATTTCATTATTTGTATAAATTGTTATTTTTTTTTTTACATTTAATATTTTTTTTATGAATGCATATAGCTTTTATTTTCGTCTTTTTTATAAATGTTCAAAATAACTAAATTATTTAACGCTAAATTATAAAAACTATTTTTTTACTTAATATTCAGTATAGAAACGATCATGCTGAATTGTAATTTTAGGAAGCAGTCAAAAATCTCGTAATCGCGGTTGATATAAAATATTGATTAATCATCGTTGATAAATTATGCATATTATTATAGTTTATAAGTATTTATTTTAAAAGTAACCAAATTTGTACGGTTTCATATTTTGATAATAATCAATAATACAACTATGAAATGAAACCAATTTATCATTTTGTTCAAAATTAAGTTTTTACCTTATGTAGTATTAGGTATACAAATTATAATCTGTTTAATATGGTAGATACGATTTTTTGTAATCTGCATTGTGGGTTGAGTATAAAGTCATATTCAAAAGCAAATATTTCATACAGATTTATACGTTCAAAAAAATATGCATTAAAAAAGCAGTTACACAACAATAAATTTCGACAATGTAACACATTTCGATGACTTGCGCCCGTTTACACGCAATGGTGGTACGCAAATTACCAAACTAAAATATAAATTGCCTATAGCCTACTTATTGCGGCGAATAAGAATTTAAATAATAATAATAATAACTTTCGGAAGTATACAAAAACTAATTAATTGCCGTGAATGGTTTTTTTTACAGCACCATTATTAATTTACGGTTCGAGCATGTTCAATTGTACCGATGGTATTTCGGAGTTCGTCGATTGCGTCCCAGATGCAGGTAAACGATTTTTTGCCCACCTTTTCCGTGTTCCGATTGCGTCCTATTGTATAGTAGGTAAGCGTTAATGTGACAGATAAATTGACATATTAAATCTATTATTTTTGTCATACACGGTGTGGAGGTAAATTTAAACACGAATTGGTTTTTACTTGATGAGTTTACGAACATTTAATCTTAAGGCTCTTATCGATTTACGATCACGTAGCGATTTAGTACGTCAAGTGCCTTAGAATTGAAAGATACTTTAAAGTTCAGACTTAATAACGAATACCATTTTTAGTGAAAAAAATAAGGAAATCCGTATAATTGATAAGTTAAAATATCGTTTTTTAAATTATTTATTCTTATATATTTGGATTTATTTTTATTGGTTTTTGTATAGTTATTATTATTAAAATAATTATTAATAATAACTATTCGTTTTACAAAATGTTATGCTTATATATCATACAACAGGACGCAATCGGAACATAAAAAGGTAAGAAAAAATAATTTACCTATCCGACTTGTGGACGCAATCGACATACTGAAAAGGTATAAAAGGTTGAAACGAGACGCAATCGAATGACGCCCTGGTATTTACGCTACATCCATTATAGGTGTGCGTAAGATCGTTCAGCAGGATGTGCGGAATTATTTTTGTAAGAATATTCTTCCTTGACTTACTATGTTAGCCATACATGTTACATAACATACGTTTTACCTAAAGTTAAAAATGTATTAGAAAACATTTTTTTAAACAAATGAAATATTTAAAGACTATATGAATTTTGAAAGAAATGCAGTTACGCAGTACGCATGTATTAATCGCATATGTTAATCGCCATGTACTCACGCCTTATAGTTATACGCGTAGGTGTACGCGGTTGTCGGTGATTTTTAACGATAACGTTATTGGAATTCGGACTACAGAACTGGCCAATATATTTTACTTTATTAGTACAACTCAAGTAAAAGTCACTGTTTTACATTAAATAATAAATGCCGGACAGAGATTACTTAAGATCGAAACTTACCCCGATAATTTCGTTTGAATAAAATAGGTATTATAAAAAAAATACTCGGCAATAAATTTTTAACTACTTTAATTTGTTCATATTTTCACTTATTTATAAAAATCAGATCTGAGTATGAAAACTTACTCCTGTATTTACTATTTACTGTACAATAAATTTGATACTTTATGAGTAACATTTTTGTAAAAATACAAAACTCCAAGTTGAAATACATACACTAAAAGTATAGGTATATGTTTAATTTTTGTTTTCATTTTCTTACAGAATTTGTACATCAACGAGATTTGCATAGAATTATAAATAAAAAAGAAATTCGTTATTTTTAAAACAACCATGTCCATTCATTTCGGGGATTATTATGTTTACTATTAATAAATGTGATCCGTGTAGCTTTATCTAGAAAGGGGGTTTTTCGACTAGGTAGATAGAAAGGGTGTTTGCTGCTCAGATAACATCTATTTCTGGGGTACATCAATCAAGTAAGGTTAGGGGGAAAAATTGACATTTTTAGAAAAACGGAGACCTTACACTATAATAAAATACATTAAGATATAACATTACCGTTAAATCAAACGTGTTTTCACTTTTAAGTGTAACATTTAAAACCATTTATTCTGTCGGAAAAATTATAATTAGAAACTTTGTACGTCGTTTATCTGCATGTGACATCTGACAAGCACTTAAAACGCTTAAAACCCTATGTCATGGGATTTTTATTTGTCTGAGAAGTACAGCATCGTGTATATAATTTACCAGTATAGCTTAAGTTTATATTATTTGAAAGTCCGGCTACAGATACGAAACGTCGTTTCCCATTAGTTTTTATTCCGTATAAAACTTTTAGTAGTTTAGCGATTTTACTGCTGGGCAATGACAATAGCAGTTTCAATAGCATGCGATAATAATTTATCGTTAAAAATTATATGCACACATAAATTACTCATTAGACATTACACGGATAAGGTACGACGTATTATTTTCCATGTGCCTGCGTCACGCTTGCCTATATTCATGGATGTTTTGTGTATTATTTTATATCATATACACCATAATATCATGTTTGTATACATTATCCAGTATCCACGCTCTTATTTTGCACACGCGAATTTATAATACGTCGGGCATAATTATTTCTGCTTTTGTTCCAACATTAAATTCAACATCGTCAGCTCCACGTTGTTTACAACACGGCACATTATTATCATATATAGGTACACTCTTAGTATATTTATAGTGTATACACATCAATGAGTCGTGAAAAAGAATTGTACATGTTGATCATTGCGTAAAATATAAAATGTACTGCGTAAAAAAAAAAAATAAAGTTGACATATATTTTATATTCATTACTGCCACTGGTTAACTGATACCACTCGTTTGACGTTTCACTAGCTACTCGCAGCGTATGCTTTAAATAAGCATTGGTGGTGATAACATGGCATAGGCGAAAATCTGCAGGTGTTATGGAACTTGCCGGGTCAGAGCTTATATGTATTGACGCGGTGCCAAATACACGTCGGATAGATCCTCTTCTCACCGCGAGAAATTCAATCAAAATATTGAATACAAAAAAAAAAAAAAAAAATGATCATACGTGTAGCGTCTTTGGTCGTATAACGCAAAATATATAGATTAGTCTACCCGTACTTAATAATTATTAACAGCAGGTCAGTCACGTCGTTTTATTTCAGTCGAACGTATGGCGCCAAAAACGCGTATAAGTATATACCCAACTAATATATTAATTAGATTTTGCCGAAGTTAAAAATATATTATAATATTAAGATTTAATTTGTATTATAGTATGATATTGTCTATCATTTTTTGCATACAACCTTTTCATACAGTTCAACTAGGAGATGAAAGATTGAACTCCATCATCTCTTAATTAACACTACTGCAGTGTACTATTGCCATATTGTAATATTAAAAATAAAAGCAATAACGAATGATCGACTATTAACCAAGCGAAAATGTTGTGACTTATATTCGGTCAACGGTTTTCAGCTTATAATACAAACGAGTTGTAATATATCAATTTTTCGAACCGAATTATTATTTGCATAGTTGATTTTTTTAAATGACAAACATTCAAGACGTATAATAATTATTGTAATGTTGTCTGTCAACACGCGCGTACTTCATCAGCCTTCAGCTAAATGTGATGTATATACAGTTTATAATAAATAATCTTCTAGATATATAGTACTGTACACTTCCGCATGAATTGCGGATGTTGGATCATCCTGATTCGACAGTATTTGACATGGGCACATTTGGCATGAGTCAAAAATCAATAACGTGCGTTTTGATAAGTAAGACATACAACTGTCGCAGTCTACGATCGTGTAAACTATTTGGAAGCCTACAGCAGCTGTGCAGACAATACATAATAATATGCTATTTAAATATTTAATAAGTATAATTCCTTTTTATGACTAATTTAAATTTAAATAATGAACTCCGAGTATAATATATTTATATTTAAGTAAATAATCGAAAAAAATTCATTAGATACGAAGAAGAAAATATTTAGAAGTGAAGAGATGACGAATATTATAACATACAAGACTGCGGTTAAAAATGAGTAAATTGTCACCGACGACTGAGTAGCTCAGAATCAAACTCAGTATATACATATAGGTATATCGTCATGTGTACGTATCGAACCACTATAGACTACTTGAAAAATAAATATCTATAGATATCTATATCTGTTTGTCCATCGCATAAACGTATTTTATATTTATATACAATTGTACTATAGAAGTATACGTCAATTTGATAGTGGACGCATAGCAATTTACTGTAAATATCATAACATTATATATTGGAGATGCACAAGTCGCAAAAAGATGCGTGCACAAGACGGGTACTTGAAGCGAAAACCATTTGATAAAAAGCCTATTGCAGAATAGATGATTTTGTGAGAAGACGTCCTTATAATATGTTAAGAATGGTGTAGTCGTATATTATACATAACACACACACACACACACACATATGTAATATAATGCAACTACATTTCATATTAACTCATATCTTGAGATTCAGTAAGTGTTATAGACTAGTAATAATAAAATATATTAATAAATAGTAATATACATATATACGAGTATAATATATATATATAAGTTATACGGACGTTATAAAAAAAAATAAAAAAAAATACTTTTTTAAAAATTTAAACTATCATTTTAATACCTTTACTATTCTATTATGTATGAATTCATATATCTTTACACACCGATCTATTTTTTTATTAATTCAACATATTTTCAAGTAAAATTGTTTTTATCACATCAGATAATACATAATATAAAGTACATATTATACATATATACCAATGTGTATAATATATTACTTTCAAACTTGACGAATACCGCCAATATAATATTATCTTATTCTATATTTTTCTCGCACTTTAAAAAAAAATATATATTCACAAAGCTGTGATAAACTGTTAAATAAAAATGGAAATTTTAAATTTATATATTTTATTTTATTTGTTCAACATAAAGTGTATTTTTGAGAATTATTGTTCTGCTGTTTTTGATTAATAACTCATTAAAACGTTAAAAATTCGAAATAGTTGTTTAACAGATAAAGTTAACTATAGATATTAGCTAGTACCTTAACTGATAACATATCTTATTTTTATTCAATTTATTATTTATTTTGTTAACTTTCAACTTTTTTACTATGTAATATGTATATGCAGTATCTACATTATATAATATTATATATTTTACTATTATGTATGTACCTATTTGTATTATATATCGTATACTAATTATTACAAATTAAATGTTAAAACTATTAAAAGTAAACATTGACATTGTTTTTAGGTATATAAATCATGAAAACAGCTCATGATTTATGAAGAAAATTTAATTTTACGTCTGTCGGAGTATAAACATTTTTTATACTCAGTTCCTTTATAATATTTTTGTAGAATGCAATATAAAATACAATGTACATTTATATTAATGAAAAATGAAATATAAATATATAGCATTTCATCATATGCTGGAAATTTCATTATTTAAATTATGGCAAATATATAGATATATTATCGGTCCTTTCAGTTTGTCGTAACTCGTCACTGATGGATATTTAATATCTTATTAAAGTTTAATTTAATATGGAAAACTCAATTTATCTAATAAAATTCAATAAAAGAAAACAGTTTGTGTATTTAAATTTTAATAAATATGACGTAGGAAAAGTAAAAACATAAGAATGAGCAGATTAAATATACCGTAAAAACGTGTTATGCAAACATATAGCTATTGACGCTCAAATAATTTCAATAATGATTATAATTATAATTATATTTTAAGTATTTTTGTCTAAATAAACCGATGTCAAAAATGAACAACAAATATTGCGAGAAAGTTCTAAAAGACAAGTAGTAAACGGACTTTGAACATAGCTCATCAAAATGAATGGTAAAGAACCAAAAGATCTTTGAATAATGTTAGTAATGATTTGGAAATGAAATACATTATTTCTATTCAAAAAGTTACATAGTATGTAAAAAAAACAATATCATACATTAAATGAATTCTTTAAATAATATTATTCATCAGTTACAATATTAGAGTATTTTAACTTTTAATTTAATAATTTGTATTAAAAAAATGATTTTACTAATTTTATCATTATTTAGTTATTCTTATTATATTTATTAATACATTATTATTGATAATACTTTAACTTTTTTTAATTTTGATGAAATTATTGGATGTTTATAAAGCGTATAGAGTATTAAATAATTTGACAACGTTGCATAAACGATCTCATACGCAACTTACTGGTTTTATTTTATTGTTTTCTTTGATCTACCGACAAACAAACGAAATCTTGTTACCAAATAATCAACAAATAAACTAATCATGTTCTCTCTTTCGGTATCCTTTTTAACTATAAAAAAACTAAATTTTTTTATGGAAATACCCTTATTTTTTTATTTAAATATCCAATTTTGTCAAAATTAGAACTTTTAATGTTTAGAAAAAAAGTTTTTTATAATAAATTATCATTTTGTCAAAATATAATTTCAAACGCTTATAAATAAATATTGTTCCCAATCATATTTTTGATATTTTTTGAAATTTTTATAGAAACAATAACTTATAAGAGACTTTGTACCTAGTGAATTTTTAAGTTTTTTGACTGTGAAGAATATATATTATTTATAAAACAGATTATAGAAAATTAAAAACACCTTTTAAATAAAAATAATAATATAATTATAAAATGCCTTGAACATTTATAGCTCTAATTGAAATTTAAAGCAGTGACAACGGCTTTTTATATTTTAAATTCAATATAATTTTATGTATGAGTATATATTACAATAACAGTTATGAGCTTCCACGATTGAAACAGATAATTTTAGTTTTTTTAAATAAATAAAAATTTAATACAACGTTAAACGTTTCTTGTAAGTCATAGTTGTTCTTACAGTACTTAGTTAAAAAAAAAATATAGTGCACTTTGTAATAAATTGTTATACTAGTACAGTAGTATTTATAATATTTATATGAATGATCTATATTACAGTAAATATTATTAAAATTTAATAAACTATAATATAATTTCATTTTCAGGCATTTTTGTTAAAATGCTTTATTTTACGTATAATTTCTCTACGCTAGTCTTACATTGAATAAACAATTTTTAAACCTTATGTAGATTTATTGATTTGCCGTCATAATAATTCGATAGAAAGAAATATAAGGTTTCCATATGCCATACCATGACGTAATTTATAAAATAATAATACATTTTTGAAGGAAATTTATCTCCATCACTTACTTTTTATTCAATCCACTATAGTAATACAATTACATCAGATTTCAGATTTCATTACTTCAATAAAAATAATATTAATGGTTATTATTTTATATTTTTATGTGCAAAAATATAATTTTAAATTATAATGGGGCGTTGTATTATTCACGGAGAAAAGTTATTAAGCTGATGAAATATATAAACATTTTTTTTATAGGTGCCATTAAAAGCTTTTATACTTACAACTTTAAGTTCTAGTAATTTAATGATGCTAATAGAGACTATGTTCCTGCTGAATGTACAGATACAACCAACTGATAACAACCATTATTTTAATGAGGGGTAGTGATATATTCATAGTTTAAAATGAGTTTTTATATTTCTTATAAACACATAGTTTGTATCTAAACGATCAGCGGTAGAATTATAGAGGGTTTTTTGTAATGAAAAAAATATTTTAGTAAATTTTAAAAATAATAAACATATTATTTTATCTTAAAAAGGAAAAATAAAAATATCAGTATATCAGCCCAACATCAACCCTTATTATTTATATACTTATTTAAATTAAAACGAAAATAAACTTAAATTATATAGGTATTAGGAACTGATTATATTTTTTTAAATTAAAATAATGGATTTCTTTGTGTAACGTATGAAATAGCATTAAACACGAACTGTTTTAGAAAAGAGAATAATCTCAAGTTTATTCATTATGGGCTTGTTGACCGAGTTAACTTGATAAATATTTAATTTAATTTCTTCTTCCTATAATTATATTATGTTGATATGTAACTAATAAATTAATGAAGTTAATTTTTATATTTTTAATTTTAATTCAAAATTTGAAAAAAAACCATTGATACCTATTTAAAAGCGTATATTTAAATAAAAACTTGAATAATAAATCTATTTAATATAAGCTTTTAAAATTTGTTATTTTAGAAATTTTTATTTTAACAAACTATACATTTGAAAATCCACCAATAAAAGACTCAAAGATTCAATAAAAATGTTCTAATTTTTTGTGTGGAAGCATAATATTTATTTAGTTTTGATTTTAATACTATAATAAAACCAACCATTTTTATTATACGTTTGATATTTTACGGCTGCCCGCCGCATAGGATAAACGAAAACAACAAATCTGTGCTGTATTGCGGTCTCTTAATGTTGTAAACAGACTTAGACACTATACCTACTTAACACACATACACACATACACATATATATATATGGCCATTTAAATGATTATTTTAGATAGATAAGTAACGAAGATAAGAAGAATAAATAACATTACTTTCAATAGAATAATAATATTATATTGTGTAACTACCATCGTGTGTTTAACATTTTTTTTTTCATCGGATACAGAGGTAATGATTGTTTATTGACTGAATTCGAATAGTTGTACTCCAATGGAGTGTAGAAATGACCCAAAAATCGTATTTGTTTAAAATAGTTTATAACAAATAATGTAATTTATTGAAATACGCGCATTTTGTATCCTACGGAGAGACGGAGATTTAATATATCAGTACAAATAAAAAGTAACCTTGAACGATGATTTTGTCCTTTTTGTATATGTTTCAATAGAAATATATGTATATTATATAGGACGTAGGCATGTCGACCGTTAGTGGTGTTATGTGTAAATATATTTAGGTTATTTTTCCTTTATGGATGTATTGTGTCAACAGAGTATATATATATATATATACATATATATATATATATATAGGTTTCAGACTTCTAAACTTACAATATACGTATGAAACTGTAAATGTGTTTCTGTACGATTCTTCAGGATAAAACGAAATAGTACCAGGCACCATATGTGTCACGTACTCGCACTATTGTGTTTAATGCAACCATTCCTTTTTTCACGAGTCTTTTATTGAATAGTGCTTACTTTACGATGCTCTTATAAAAAATTAATTTGTTGTAAACAGTTACTTATTCATTTCAAATTTTCACATTTTTACAATTTGTGTTTATTTATTTTTCGTTTTTTATTTTTTTGATATAAATTAATTCATAATAATATGTAAGTAATACTAAATATAGTGTATACAAATAGTTATTTATTTTAGTATTTTATACTATATAATTTTTGCCAAAACTAATACGATTTTTTATAAATTTGAATATCCCATAACAAACTTAATCTAGTTTATTGCATACATAGTTAACTTTGTCATGTACTTTGATTGAATGCTATTTTGTATTTAAAATAAATAAATAAATAATTAAATATTTCCATTTAATCATAAAAAATATTTTAAAAAATATGTTATTGTAGTATTAATTTTTAACTATAAATTGAACATTCTTTAGATTTATGTACACATGAGATTTACCGAATACGCTCAACGCCATTCATTCAGGAATTCTACACTGTCATAGGAATGAAAAGATACTATCATTAAATAATTGTAAAAATTTTAAAACGAACATTTAAAACGATTTATTCTTATATCTGTATACTAATGAAATTCTGTTCAGATTTTATAGCCACCACACCAACATAATGTTTATAATTCGATGATTCATATCTTCTAAATCAATTTTTTTTCTTTTACTGTCTAAAGTACAAATATTATTTGTTTTAAAAATGTAGGTTGTTAGGTTTTTTGATTTATTTTTATTATCAATAATAATAATAATTCATATTGTACATACCTAAAGTAATTGTATCGACATAATATGGTTTCATAACTGCTCAATCTTTATCTTAAAACTTCATTATAATTAAAAACGATGTGGATTAGATAGAGACCACTAGTATATAGATTTGGTGTAGGAACGAAGACTAACATTTTTTTATTTAAAAAAAAATTTTTTTAAATAAAATTATTTATAATATTATAAGATATAATATATTAACCTAATTGCATTTATTTGTTAATGGACCTATTATGATTGCCTAATTAATAAATGTATGTATAACAAGTCTTTTTATTAAGATTTAAAATTCATAAATAATCACAAAATGTATTACTATGTTTATACATACCACCAGACTTTTATCTATTATCCGCTTACTCTTCTCCTGTCTATGCTTTTAAACTTATATGCATACTTTGAAAGTATTATAAATCAGTTATTTAAATTAGCATCACTCTTAAAGTGATACAATTCTTTATTTAATTTACTTACTTTTATTTATTATTTCTTATTTATTTTATTCATTATTCTTACATTAATATAATATAATATAATATTTAAATGGTTAAGTATAATATAAATAATTTTTTTTTGAGAGCTTTTAAGGGAAATTAATCTTAATAATGTCATCACTTATTATATTTTAATTCTCTTGTAATGTCTGGCTCATTATTATTTAGTATGACAATAATTTTTAGTTTTTTTATAACTCATTATTGATTACAAATAATTTTTATTTTTTATAAAGCAGTAAGCACTAATTTCGGTGTATAATAACGGGATTAATAAAAAAAAGTTTACCAACAAGGTTAATAAATTAATTACAACATTTAATAATAATTTAACAAAGATTAGTATAAAATTTTTTTTTTAACTTACAAAGCAAATATACTTATATAAAAAAATACCACCCAGGGCGATCACCACCTCACCCGTTCCCTATTTATACGCATTGCCTAGGTAAATTATTTAATGCTACTCCAATAACAGTGCAAGACCGTTTCGTCAATAAGATGAGTCTAATAATTAATGCGGCTGCAGATAAATAATTTTAATAATCGTGAACAATATAATAACTACAAAAAAAAAAAAAACAATTTGTATTTCACTTAATTGTTATTTCGACAAATTATATATGCTACATTAAACCGAAAACCCAGTGATGGGTAAAATATGTCAAGTTTCCGGTTTCCATCGACTACATCCGTAATTCGAGTACAAAAACGATATACCAATAATAATTTATTAACGTTAATATTTCCTATAATCGAATTCTATGCGTTCCTATTATATTATAACACATAGTATTTCGTATAATAATAATAATAATAATACACTGTACTAAGTGTTGCGTGCAAAATACGTCCAAATGACACGCGCGATATCTAAATATACTGGCTGCTATATATTATAATGCGATCATCTATTTAATAATAATATAATGGTATAGACGGGTATAAAATATAGCCGTAGACGATTTGATTAAATATTCAATATCATTGATAGAACTTCATGCATTAGTTTATTAAATTATGAGTTATTAATACTTAAAGTTTAGGTAATCGGAGTGGAGTGATATATTATATCGCAAATTGTTGGTCTACTTCTCCGTTAATCTAAACTTTAAATACTTATAAATTATAAGTTACTCGTCTGAATTTCAAATTTTATGTATCGAAATACTCCGAAAAAAATTCTTTACATCATAATCGTGAAAAAGTGTAAGCTCCGACTTGAGTTTCTAAAGTTGACCCTTAAAACTCTTCTTAAAATACAGTAAAAAAAAATATATAAAAATTACTAATCATTTTAGATTTTTTTTTAATTAAAAAACTTTTCTGTTAAACATTTTTTTCTACAAGGAATATTTTATGATTATATGATAAAATAGCTGTAAAATACATTTTTTAATCACCTTGTATATTATATCAATGTGTTATATCAGAATCGATATTATTAATTTCGTTTATGAATACTAGTTAATATGCGTCAACCTCGATTGTCGCCATATTATTTATTTTCCTGCAGTAAACAAGAGCAACTAAGGCTGCAACAAAAGTACAGACGGTAACAACGGGCGCATATAAGGCATTCAACAAACATACATAGTATAATTAATATTTATTATTATAAAATGTATACGAGTATGTAAAATAGAAAATAACTAGAATAACAGACATTTAAAGACAGTGGCGCCATAATACATATATTATGTACAGAGTTATTCACCTAGTATGTTCACTCTATTTTTTCTTTAATATTGCAGTTATTCAACATTTGATGTTTAGAACTTTTTAATGTATTTTAACTTATACGACCCTATTTTAAAATTCTCTATTGTTTTTTGTACTAGTATCCTATGGAGAAACAAACTTATGTTTATCAAATAACAGCTTTTTTTAATAGATTAAATTAGTGGATAATTTTTCTGAAAATTTTGACTTAAGGAATTAAAATTCGAACAAGCAGTTTTTGAGTTATTTAACTTGATGTTCTGTTGAAGAATTATAGATCCGCGATGATGGATTTGAAATACATAGTAATGAATATTGTAAATTGAAAATTTCAAGAAAATTAATAATAAACAATAATTATTAATACTAGATTAATAATATTTATCATTTAAAAAAATGGTCCAATTATAGGTAATAAATAATAAATCATGTATTACATTTATTTTTGTAAAACCATTTCTAAGGAAACGTTTTAATAATTAAGAAACAATTTATTTAAATTTTGAATTAGACACATTAAAAAAAAAAAAAAAAAAAAAAATGTAACCTAAATAATTTACAGTAAAAAGTTAAGAGTATTCTTATTAAAAAAAGAAGTACGTAACCGCTACAGGACATTCCTTAAGCAGTTAAGAAATCTAAAATCTCAAAAATTTGAAAATATAATGTTCAAGTGTATGTAAAAAATTTACAAATAAAAATTTGAATAAAATTATTAGGTATTAAATGAAAAATGAGAATGAACCTGACTCGTTCGTCACTCTGCATAAAATATTTATACCTGATGCAGTGTCTACTGCAGACTGCGGTTAAAATATTTCACTGCATCTATGTGCGCACGTGACCACTACTAGATTTTAATAAGGACTTGTTAAGATGTATAAATATATATATATTATGTTCGTCTTCCGCGTCTATGATACATACGTTTGAAATCCGTTGGTTGTCTATTATGATGAAAAATTACTTGCCAACTAGGAGAACATCACTAATTTATACCGTACGTTAAAGTTTTAATTATTTAATATTATTAATTTATATATATATATATTTTTTTTTTTGTCTCTCATTATTATAACGTAACCTATGAATTGATTCAAAAATAGTATTTTCGAGGACATTGCGTAGTGTCATTCGTATAAGTCTTTCCTGTATGAATGTAATAAACAAAAAATAGGTAGTAGCGGTAGTGCATAAAAACAATTCATTATGTGAGTTATATTATACTCTAATGTAATGAAAATGTCTCGTAATATACAATATCATAATATAAATATTGAAAGAGGTAAAAATCATTTTCTATTTAATGAAATACACGATTTATTTTTAAAATCATTACATTTGTCCAATAACTTACGATCAGTTACGGTGAACTTGCTTTTATTATAATCTACGAGTGCGGAGAAACGAAGACAATATCAGTTTATATGTGTGGCATCCCCTATTAAATCCATGGTCACGTTTTCAAAACTCATGTTCACAATTCTAAGAAATGTGTTATAAATTAAAAACGAAAAATAATAACATAATAAAAAGCATGAAAGGATTATTTTGTATCATATCTGGAAGATATTTCTCAGAACCGTGTAATATAATGTAAAGGATACAAAGACGGGTAAATATAATGTATAACGTCACACAACGTCCACCATTCGAATGTTACTATTTACTTTCCAACCCCTATTGCACAGTTTTTATTGTGTAGGAATTAATTTCTAATATGCAGTATTATGTACTTATTTTTTATTTTCTTATATAATACGAGTAATAAAAGCAAAATATCTGTGTTTGTGCATATTATATAATAATATAAAATATTAAATAAATATTGCAATACCATTTTTATATTATCTTGCGTATAGGGATTTCGATCTTTATTTACATTCAATTACATATCATAGATAGTGTTAAAAATTACACATTTATTTTATGAACTAGTATATAAATATCAAATAACAATTATTAAAGCCTATTTATATACACAACTAATATGTTTAATATTAAGAAACTTTCATTAAAGTTATAACATTTTAACATTTTATTTGTAAATAATATAGCTATATATATATATATATATATATATATATATAATTAACATGGTTAATTCATTGTTACAACTAAAATAATTTGACTACAGGAATTGATTTTTCTGTATAAGTTCCCTAAAACTAATTTTTTTAGTACACGCATGATAATTATTTACCGAATTAATAATAACGGCAAAAACACGACTCAATACGATCATACAAATTCACAAAATGTCATAATCTATACATGTTAATATTATTTGAAAAAAATTTTGTTTTACGTTATTTACAATTAAAACGTTATACAAATTTTGATTTTATCGTTATTCAGAATTTAAACTTATTCAGCTTTTGCGCTTATTGCTGTTCAGAATTAACATTTTTAATTCATTTTATAAATTATAACTATTAAATAATTGAAAATTGATTATTTCATTTAATGATGTACTCTATTTAACGTTTTGTGTTATTTAACTATTTATGTTTATCGTTTTTCGTTATTATTACGCTACAAATCTCAATCGTTTTTTGTCAAATATAACGTTATTATAACGTTTGTAAGCCCTGGTTTATAGGTTGAGTACTAAACATTCATATAAATAAAATAATAGAACTTATTTTGGTCAAATTATATTAAATATTTTCTCAAACTAAAGTTCATAATAGGACTTACTGATAATAAACGTTTCACGTATCAAATTGAAAATCGTCTATTTTAATTTATATTGTGGTCTGTTAACAAGTCGACTATGGAGATCACAGTTGTGTAAATAACCATTAGTGATAGTATATTTTAATTAATTATCTACTTTGACAGTATAATTCAATAAACGTTTGTCCAATGTTTTAACCTGTGAGCGATTTTATTCCTTACGTTTTTTCCGTCATTTGTACATTAACGGGAAACGCCTACAAATAATATATAGTTTGCCATTGCGTTTTGTTTTCCTTAAAATAGGTAAAAACATACTATACACGGCAACAGCAGGTACTTACCTATATTATTTATTATGTAATACTAATCTATTTTGAGACGTATATAATTATTCACTTATTACTGTTTATTTTAAATTAAATACACGATTTAAGTATATGAAAAATATGAATATAGTGTATACTGTAGATTATGATTATAATAATTTATTAATTTATTTACAACAGAGATTTACGGCAAACAACATATTCAAATAAAAGAAACGATAATATTATTATATCTAAATTAAAAAAAAAAAACCATTATCGTTTTACGACATCAATAAAAAATAAAAACTGCAACATGTACTGTAGATATCACTATGCGCATACAATGCTATATCCGCAGTGTTAATCAAAATACATATACATTATGGATGTATTATTCGATTAATCAGTACATTTATTTCTAGTTTATTTCATGAATACAATTTATGAATAACGTTTTACTAAGGCATGTAAGTTGTATTGTTTTTCACTCCCCACTAGCTGTGCTTTGTGTTTACTGAATCGTAACAGAATAAAACAACAACAGCAGGTGACAACAAACTGTCATATAGATGTTATAGGGGGGTTTCGATGATTATTAGCTGGTTGCTAATGTACACAGATAGAAAAAAATATAGGTTTACAACAATAGCAATATTTTATAGATACTCGAAAAATATACCTGTAAAATAAAAATAAACTAAAAAAATGTTTTCCGAGTGTTTGAAAATACAATGGTTATTAAATGAATAATATAATAAGTACTGAATTCAAATTAAAAGAAATTAATGTTATATTGTTAATGAAGATTGTGCACCATCTACTACAATAGTGCAATTTAAAATTCGTTAAATGAAGATGATAATGTGATTATACTGTATGTGGGTAGTGTGTTATGTTGTTAAATTATCATTTATCATTTTATATGTTTATGTTGCAAAATTGTTTGTGTGTACGTGTGTGTGGCTCGTGCCCCATAACGTTGATATAAATGTATTCTAAGAAATTTGAAAATAAAACGTGGCGAAATTTCACCATTATTTTCTATAATACACAAACATTTTAAATATATTTATTTGAAAATATTATAGTTGGAAATTTTTTCATTAAAATAGATAATTGGATTTGTTCAGAATAATAAATAAAAACAGTTTTTTATATTTATCTAAAATTAAAAATGTATGGTTATTATAGTAGTCAGTAATACGCATATATTATTATATTCAGGAACAAAAAGAACGTATTCATCGAGTACAAATTGTATTTGAGCCAGCAAAACAGTTTTTTATTTAACATTTATATCGTTGGTTTTATATTAAAAGAGGGATCATGTGTATAATATACTGTGGCCCTGGGGAAGAGAAAACCATAAATGTAAATACGCCTCTGCTTATTACTACATAACCTCATTGAATAATTTAAAATCGAGTTTCAGTAATTTAAAATAGCAAAATTTTTGTGGTAATATAAAGCATTCATAAATAAATGAGTATAGCACTTATTTAAATGGGACTAATATTTAAATTTCATATCCAAGTTTAAAACGAAAGAGACGATCACCATATTTCTCGATTTCTAGCATTAATAACATATTGGAAAATGAGAAAACATTAGGGCTCTTCTAATCACTACAATAATTTATACCTTAAACAATTTGTCATATTATTCAGTATTCTTAGTACCTATAGTTGAAAATTAATACAATATATTATGTATAAATTACACAGATAATACATTTTAAAAGTAATTTATTCTATACAATTTATTATATTTTTCAAATTTAAATATATTATCATCTTAATGCTTTAATGCATTTAAAAATTATTTTCCCTAAAAAGATTTTGATTCTTTTTTTTGGATATTATTTCTCCACATGTATTTTATACTGGACATTTTTTCTCAGAATATTTATTTATAACTAGATATTTTTATAGTTTAATGTTAAGTTTATCTACAAAATAATATGTGAATTAGTTCACTAAAAAAAAATACAAAAGTTTAGGCATTCCTAATCAATTTAACTTGTGGTATTTGCACTTCTTCATTATTTAATAAAATATTACTTAGTAAAATAATATGCCACTCGTTAGTAATAATTATTATATTATAAACTTAAAATAAACTCTATACAATATATCTTCGTGTATATATTATTGTTTTGTAAATAAATGTTAAGCATTTCAGTTTTTATTTTCGAAAAATATTTGAACAATATATTCCATTGTGAGTTGTGCTTGTGACCCATAAATCTGTTGAAGTGGAAATAGAATATTAATTTCTGTGCCTGAGCATTAGATGTTCAGTATAACGACAAATGTTGAAGAAAAATAAAGTAGAAAGTTTTTTGTAAAAAGTATAATAGTCCATCACTCATCAGATAGTATATACCATATACGTATACTATATATAGGACAATATATGAAATGGGCTTTTTAAAACATAAATTACGTGTTTATTCTAAATATTATACAATCGGGGCGTAATAAAACATTACAATTTATAACACACACCCTTAGTAAACACTGGGTTCGAATTGGTCACATATGATATGATATATTATATTATTTATACATGCATCATGCAGAAATAATGTAAGTATAATGCAATTTCGAAATAGGATTTCACTAAGGTTTAGTTTATTTTACGTCACGTACGAGATAATGACCCGTATAATAAATATGTTTATGCTATATATATCGTAAGTATATATTATGCAAATGTACATATACTAATACACGCACACATAATATCATATCGGTACTTTAATACGCGCATTATTATTTACGTTTTAAGACGTAAGGAGAAAATAAAAACCACTATAAACCGTAAAACTGTTATAATATAATATAATATAATATAATATAATACAATATAATATAATATACTGTGTATTGACAAACGCATCATATGACATAATTTCATAATAGCGTCTCTTGGTCACCGCCGCTATACAATGATAACGATTATTGTCATTTTGTCGGCTAAACGACCGAGGCTGTTTTATACACAATATAATAATATAAAGAAAACTGATGTAGTGATGTACAACAGCTACAGCTCTCTGTGACCACGCGTGGCTCGTGCTCGTCCCAAAACGTCATCTGCCCCGTGTGTTAGTGACGACGTGTGGGTTCAATGTGTAAACAATATCATCATCAAATTAATGAAATCGGAAATGCACGCACACACAGAAATGTACTATTCCAACGATTATATCAATCGCGTCTCGAACGTGGGCGCTAACGGCAGTCGGCAATCGGTTTTAAACAATAACGCGACATCATCACTTTATTATATAGCTGTATTTATCGGTTCATACGCAATACACGTGCGTTGAGTTCCTAAAAAATCAAATATTTCATACAACACACTTTATATTTGGTTATTATACACTCGTTCCCTCCAAATACTACTCATATTTCGTGACAATCCAATCAAACCATACACATCATTAAAACTTCCAAGCCATGTTACTAAACTTTTATTAATACGTAATCTAGACTGATAGTCATGATTTTCATAAATCATTATAATAAGTATAATATTGATAATGTTTTAAATTTACTGTTTATTTCAATCACAAGAAATATTATCATTAGTTTTTTAGCCAAATATCGTGAAACCATTACTTTTTTTACATTCAGATTCAGAATAACGAGCATTTATGGGTAAGCGCATACTACAAGTTGAACTTTAAACTGCATACGTATAAAACGCATTTGATACCGGGAAATTCGTGCCCTTAAGACTAAAAAACATACTGTAAAGCGTTTTGTACATCTATACTACGACATATTATATTATTATCGAGCGCATTGATCAATGGTGAACGGCTAGGGGTTTTGTTTTTGTTTTTGTCTTTGCTGTCCGAGTGAAAGTGGCGTATGTACGCATTGCAGGCATCGGCTTGCAACTTTCCGGAACTTTTTTGGGATGCTTGACTCGCTGAGCTTGCGATTTAAATTTTTTACAATACGATATTTTGATAATACGCCCGGAGACATCGCTATACATTTTATGTTGGGCATTAAAAATCGATGGTATTTAAATTGTCCGCATTGCCCGCACGACCGCCGACGCAATCGATACACATTCGGAAATGAATCACCACGAATTGCTACGCGCCACGATAAATGCGCTAAAAATGTTTGCAAAAAGGTCCTCTGGCCCGCGGTGGCCGGTCACAAATCACAATAATAATGTACGCGCGATGACCGCGTGCATATAATATATTATTATTATATTGTGTGTGGAGGTGGGCTCTCTTTATACGATATATATATGCAAAGACTGAAGCGCATGCGAGACGGTCGCCGATAACGGCGGCGTACAGAGACAAGCCGCCGCCGCCGCCTCCACGTTTCGGACCGCCTCCTGCTCCTCTGCGTGGCGTGCGGTGGTGACGGCGGCGGCGGCGGCGGCGGTGGAGGTGGTTGTCCTGCAGCAGGCGCGCATGTGTTTGTAACGATTTGGGGTGGTGGACGGGTAGGTGTCGCGCGCACCGTGCGCGGTGGTGGCGGCGGCGGCGGCGGTAGAAGAGCGTGGACGGACGGACGGATGGATGGACGACGGCGCGTATGGTGTATATACGCGCGAGCGACAAAGCGGGGCGGACTGGCGGCGGCGGCTGCGTTGGCGGCGACGGTGCGGTGGCGGTGGTGGTGTCAACGGTCCGTGTCGATGGCAAAGCGGAGGGATTATATTATACACCATCCCCACCTCCCCTACGTAACCTCACCGCCCCTTACTGCCGTAGACGTCGTTGGCAGCCGCTGTCGGACGGGTGCGCGCGTACGTACAGCTGTGCGCGCGACCGCCGGCTCCGGGTCGGCCGGTACAGTGGCGGGGGCGGTGGTAGTGGTGGAGATGACGGTGCGTGTGTGTGTGTGTGACAGGGAAGGGGAGGGACGACCGTGGCGGGGGTGTGACGGGGTGACGGAGGGATCCCCGCCGCACAATAATCGTTTCGGTTTTTTTTTTCCTTTTTTTCTCTCTTTTTATTTTTTTTTTTTTTTTATTTATTTTTTTTTTTTTTTTTGGCACACGCCGCCGGTGTACGAACCAAGTCGAGTAGCCTGACGGTGGTGGCGGTGACGGCAGTGTCGTCTCGACCACGATTACGACCACGACGACGATCACAGCGACGACGGCGACGACGGCGACGACGACGACGACGACGACGACGACGGCAGCACCCAACACCGGCACCACACACCGGCGACGGCACGCAACGCGCGCACACATACGTACACACGCGCGCATAGACGCAGCAGACATCGGAGAGTCGAGAGAGTGAAAAAATTATTATTTAAATTTTTTTTTTTTTTTTTTTTCATCCAAACGAGTCGCGTAAGCGTTTTCATTTTACGCACACACGCACGTATATATAAACATTTATTAATTTTTGTGCGTGTGCGTATCTCTTCCTCGGAAACTACGACGACGATATATTATAGAGTCCACTGCCGACACCACCGCGGCGTCAAAATAATAATTACACGCGCATATAGGCGTTCGCGCGCGTGCCACACTCGTTTTCCATTCGGCTCGGTCGGTCACAGCCAGCCACTAGCCAGCCAACCAGCCAGCCGACCAGCCGACCAGCCAGTCAGTCAGTCAGTCAATCTGCCGACCACCAGTGCTGGCGTGCACGACAGCTGTGGCCACGGGTGCAGTATCGCGACGTCGACCTGAAGCAACGGGGTGACTATATATTATACATATGCATAATACATAATATATATATATATTAAATAATAATATAATAATAATATATTATATTATACGCGTATATGTATACATCGTTTTTTTTTTTTTTTTTTTTTTTACAGTACCTGCGTAATAATAATAATATATTATAATATACGACGACGACGACGGACGGACGGACGTGTCGTGTGGTCATTGTATGACATTATATAATTATATTACGTTAAACTGCGGTTGTCGCGCGCCGTCTCGTCTACCGTTTTACCCGGTCACATTAAAATCGTTATTTTTAAATTGGACATTATACACACGCGAATTTATAGCGTACGCCAATTGACGCGGCTACTTCTGCTGTTCCTACTGTTGTCCGTCTGCACCGCACAGCACGGTTGCGCTAAACTGCTGCGGCTAATTATTTATCGTATACGGACCGAGCACGCGCGCGAGCGTGTTGTATGTGTGTGTTTTGGTCGCGACGACCGTAATCATTATTAAGACGGTAGCGCGTCATCTCGAGTTTCGCGTCTTCAAGTTTTTCGCGTTTTTTGCGTTTTTTAATTTTTGTTTGTTTTTTTTTTTTTTTTTTTTGTTTTTTTTTTTTTAACGTCATTCGAAATCGTCGTTTATTCGGCATTAGGTCTCGCGGTGTACGACAGCGACGGACGCGCTCCGACCGCAGCAGTAGTGTACCTTAAAAAAAAAAAAAAAAAAACCCGATAAGTCTTTAATATAATATTATTATATTATATTATATTACGTTGTAGCGAATAGCGAATTATCGGTTTGTTCGTGTGAAAAGTTCGCGAGCGGCGGCGGCGGCAGTGGCGGCGGTAGCGGTGCATCGCCGAAAGGTGTAACACGGCGCGATATATACCGCATATATATATATATAGATCGCGTGCACCACTGCGGCCTGCATTCTCGATTGGTGCTATGTGTACGGCAATACGCATGGACTACTCGGATCGGGTCGGACGGTTAAGACGGCATTGGCTGCAGCACGTGGTGTCTTCCGGATCGATAGTTACGGCGGTGATAAAAACGCGCCAGCACCAGCAACACCACCCGATGCATCAGTCGTTATCGTGCAGTTGCTGATAACAACGGAAAAAGTAATTATTGCATCCGATTCCGTTTTTTCGCCTGTACGTATACACGATATATCATAATATTATAATAATATGATATTACTGTCATTATTAGGTATGCCTGTTATAATATTGTTCATCATACGAGTGTGTTTAACCCGCCGATTCCATGGCCTATCGTTTCGGATATTATATCGTAGTATAATAGGTATCACCGTTATAACGAGACGCGATAATTACGTTACACTGTATAAATAATATGACGATGTATAATAAAACACCAAGCTATATAGCGTCACTCGTCGACCACTTTGGCGCGCCAATATAACGTTATTACAACACATCATAATATGATGGTATTATGTCGTCGGTATACTCGCGCGTTTCGTGTGCATTGTTTCTCCGACGAAATTCTCCGATGTGACTCTCTCGGCGTGCATATAGGTACACGCGATTACCATATATACACACACACGACTAATCCAATATTATGTATATATATATGTATATTGTATACACAACGACGGTGGTCAGGTATATAATATCATAATATATTATTATTACACGATTGCGTTGTTTGTAATGCCCGCCGGGACGACTGTGCCGCCGCTCGCCGTGTATTACGCGCTTAACACTCGGTACGTCGCGTACAACACTCACTCCGGTGGATATTATAGGGATACGCGCGTTCCCCTGCGCCGATATTAATAATAATAATAATATAATTCCACAGCCCCGCACGACACGCACACACATTTTGCACATGTTATTATTAGCGATGTTATTGTTAGTATTATTATTATTATTATTATTATTACACAGGTGCCCGCGGGGGGTTGCAAATCACACACAATATCCCGATGTATGTGGGTACACTTTTGTACCCAACATCGTCGACTGGTTAGCGTGACATCGTGTTTAAGCGTGATGTTTGCGGATTATTACCCTCTGTAACATTTTGATCGTGCAGCCTGCCGCAGTGGTAGGCGCGTTAACGCGAAACTGTTTTTTATATACTTTTTACCGATTCATTCAATCAACACGTACGAGGTATCCTGCGAAAAATGAAGTAACATCTAAACAGTTCCTATTCAAAATGTTAAAATTTGAATCATTTTTTCATTAATTTCAATGATTTATGGGTAGTATTCGATTTATTTTTACTATCATTTTAACTGTTGTTTCAACAGGACATCATACTGAATTTTCATCTGTTAAAATTATTAATTTCATAATAATGCAATCCTGCGTGTTATAGTATTTACTTCAATTTACATTAAACACGTTTATACTGCACAGTAATAAAAAGTTTCCGCCAATAAAATAATTAAATGAGATCTATTTCTAATAGATTTTTATCGTTATTATTCAATTTTTTTAATATTTATTGCAAGTTTGAATTAGATAGTTTATTCGCATACGTACATAATTTATTCATGAATTTTTAATGCATTTGTTGAAGTTTTTAGGGCATTGATTTTCTGTATTAGTTAATAATTATACGATGGTTTTCGATTCCTAAAAGCCATTTTTATAACTCGTGAACATGCAACGAAAACATTAATTCTAAATAGGTACATTATTACTTATTGTTTCTAATAAAGTAGTACGTCCCATCATGATTCATGAACCCATAAACCACTAATATTTCAGTATACTCGTTTAATATAATGTATTAGATACGAAAAATACTAAAAAGCCGCTAATAAAATTTAGACGTAATTAATTTAAAAAAAAAAATCAATTTCGTTGACTACTGTTCAATTATTTTTTATACAAAATTGTTTAGAGGATTTTTAAAAGGGTAGAAGGTGATGTTGTGGAACGGTCTCCGGTCGGTCGTTAAGTTATAACGACGGTGGCTGTAATGGCCTACGCGAATCGATGTGGCGGCTGCTGTCGTCAAGCATTAGTATCATATTTTATTTGGAAATTAGCCGTTACTTCCGACTGTCGTTCACTAACCGAAAAGTTACACGAATAACAGTTGTAGTATATATGCGGTTGCGCGATTTTGTTACGAAAATGTATAGTATTATGCACAAACAAAATAAGAATACCTAATAATGACAGTGGAAATTTTTTTTGTGTTTTTTTATATACAGATTGCAGTCGAAGAATCAAAACTCAGTGGTAGCCACCCACTATCACTCTCAATCAATGATTGATCGTTAGTAGCAAAATAAACACACAAAACAGCAACATTTTTGCGTCCGCTGCGATATTATGCTATATACCTGTAGTCGGGTGCAGTGGCGACGGCGGCCTACTACGGTAGTGGCGGCTGTGTTGTTGGCACTCGCGGTATTAACACCGCGGATATTGACAGCGCAAAAGCTATTACAAGCACCAATAAAAGGCGGATTAACTCCTTCAGGTAATTTTTTATTTGAGTGTTTATTACGAGAGGGAAAAAAACCAATACCATCAAGTTAAATTAGTCGAATTAACGTTAATTATTTGCAACCACGTGGAATTGATTATTACTGTACAGCCGAGTGCCAATGTGTTATATAAGTATCACGCATTTACGATAAACATTAATTAAATATTATACTTAGTTGAACGAAAAAAATGTACGTCACCATTTGCCAAGGTGTGTATATTTCAATAAGCCACTATGTCGTACTCAGACGTCACTATTTTTTTCTCGATTTAAAGCAGCGTTGAATTAAAAAAATGCATAAATAAAAGCTAAGCTTTTACAACATTATCTTAAAATTAACGTGTTTCTATTGTAGACTTGTTATATTATAATGTTACCTAATTAGATAGATTTTTTTTTTATTGTATCTACAACTTATCTACAATTCGTTCTCGATTTCTATTGCAGATCCAATAATAAGTACACGAGTACATTTTTTATTTGTTTCTTTTATTAGTATTTTCATAAATTATTGTTTGTATGGGAAGAAAGTTCTAAAACGTTTTATATTTCAACTCTTCAAGTACATAGATGGACAAATTCAATAGATACGGATAATATTTGTATTTTTAAGAGGTCATAAAAGCTATAGCTTCTATAGAAAGAATCAGGAATTTTGGAGAAAATTGTAATTAAAATAAAATCATGATGAAAAAATATGAACTAGCGCAGTTATAACTTACTTTTGACCATTTTTTGGTAAAACTACTTTTGCTTAGAATCATCTTTATTTAAACTTAATTTGCTAAATTCTCGCATTACAGCAATCTACTAAACTCAGTTTCAACATTATTTTAAATTTATTTTCCTTAATTTCAGTCATCATTGAGAATGATAATTAAAACCACTTTATTTACAATATTTCTGTACCTACATTAATTTATTGTTTCAAGATTGCTAATAAATTTAAGCAAAACACTCTTCATTTTTTTTTCGCTATAAAACAAAAGTATCCAAAACTACTCAGGGGGTGAATGTCAAACCAAAATGTATACATTATATTATATGTTAATTTGTCTTGATTTTACTCAGCGACCATCTGATACTAATTATTACTGCTACGTCTGTAATATAATTTTTACTATGAGTACGAGCGATGGCAGTGAATAATATAACCGCTGACACATTACTGAAGTGGTACATGTATTATAGCATATTAGCATCGTCTGTCGCCGTAATAATATAAAATTTAATGTCTCACACTTACATGAACTACATAAGATATAATACTTTTTTGTTTTTTTGTTCTTTATATTTTTAATTTTAAACAAGCGGAAAATGAAAATGTTTTTTAAAAGATAAATTTTACGTTAGACATATCATACATCCATGTTATCGAAATAGAAACGTCATTTATAAACATCCTTGTAGACGTAATAAATTTCATAAATAAATAACGTTTAACGTTTCAAAAATTACATTATTATCTTAATATCGGTGAGTATTTGGTTCGTTGCCATTACACTGATCGTTATGAACACACACACTATCATGTGTCACCGACTGACCAGCTGTTAATTTACCGTGTCTCTTCGCACCATCATAATATCACATCTCAATGCACATGAACGCACACACATTGCCTTCTTTTCTTTATACCTCTCACAGACCATTTCTTCTACGCCACTTGACGGTAATAATAATTAAAGACACGTGCTGTACTGCTGTCAACGTTGGTCAGTCGAGTGAAACCCCCCAAAAGTACATATTTAATGTTATTTTCCCGTTTTTGGTAACGCGATATGAGTGTGTGTGTATAGTTCCTGAAGTATCATTAATTGTCATTATATAGTACACATGTCGTTGTTATTATACACCAACAGTTGTGCTGTGGAGTAGTTGTGGTACATGTGGCACGCGAACAAGACATAGAAATATATATTTTTGTTTAACAGATAATAAACTATTTTTAAGTAGTGTGAATTATACAATTTGGCTATAACTTGGCGTCGATAATGTTGCGCGGTACGGATTTATTGATAAATGAGATATTAATAATTTAGAAAATTTCATAAGGATAAAATTTTATTTATTTTAAGATTAACCTATCACATTTTATTTATTTTTAATTATAATTTATAATAACTTTTAGTAAATAGAAGTCAAAAAAAAATTTTGGTCTCCTAAAGTTCGTTATCAACACTTTTTTTATTTAAACGTCACTAAAATTTTAGCTACGTTTTAGCTTGTTTTTTTTCAATAAATTGATTTATCATTAAACTTTCCAGTAAATACATTTAACATTAATTTAATAAAAATTAAAATAATATATGCCTATATATTGATTTAAGTTACTATAAATATAAATATTGCGTAGGTACGTCTATAAAATACAGTTTATAATATTATTATATTTTATAATTTATTGTACTTTCATGAATATTATACCAATTTTTATTGATTATTCAGTATTAGATATAAATATATATCATAATAAATAATGATACTTAAATATTCACTAAAATTAGGTTATTTTTATTAAACATCAATACGTGTCGAAAACTATATTTATTACGTAACATCTATGACATATTTAAGTGAGTGTGAGAAAAGGTGAGAGCCTAAAATTAAGCCACGCGCCGTTTTATATAATATTTACAAATGCTGCGATTTTGACCGGGCTAAACGCTGTTGATGACGACATTCATTTCTCGAAAACATAATATAAATTAATAATCGACTGCGATTTTTTTCACTATAGGATAATACTGCGAATTATTCAATCCTAATAAAAAAAATGTGCATAGCTCATCATGAGTTCGATAAACTTTTATATAATGACAACAATGACGATATACACGTGCGTTATTACTAATTATTATTATACTTGTACCCACTTTTAAGAATTTTTTTTCATATTTTACTCATACGTTGGTTCATATCTTGCATATAATAAAAATAAAAAAAAGTCGGTTCTTCCGAGACAATATAACGTAGAAAAAGAGGGTTATTTGAAAAATACGAGGGTGGAAGAATTGATTAATAGCTAAAATAGTACTCGACAAAATGGTACTGAATGGTACGATATTTTATATCTGATGGCCAATAAATTATTATAATACCAAAAAAGTGATAGTGATGATAGAACATGCAGGGTTATCTAAATATTAAGTCGTACTAGTGATGATGTTTTACTTAGTTTTAGTGTTTTCTTGCGTGTACACCTTCTCGAACTTCTTAGCGATGCATTTAAAAAATATTTATATTTTTTTTGTAGGTTATATCTTTGAATTTCCATAATCGTAAAAATTATACTGACAAATAATATACAGTCGTCACTCGTTAATTCGAAAAACTCCATAAATCGAACTAAACGCTAAGTCCCCTGAGAAAACCTCTATAATTAGAAGAAAATACATGTATTCCGGTACCCTCGATAATTCAAAATGTCTGTCGGTGGGACAAACTCTACAATTCGAATTTTTATTCCATAAACCTCTATAATTCGAATTTCCTTAAATGCGATTATATGTAAGTTCATATGTAAATACAATGTACATACATATGAAAATTACGTACAATCTATTTGACGTATTCGTAATGAAACTAATAACGTCGGTGGTTTAATATTATCGTAGTTAATAAACGTTATCGTATCTTACTTACCTAATCTAAACATTTGTCAAGATTACGTCAATTTTTTGAGTTATCTGAAATGAACGAAAAAAGATGCGATACAATTTCCAATGCTATCAGTAAGTTAGACAACGCTATGAACCAAATTGTGGCCAGCAATTTATCACAAAAAAAAATAACAGATTTCTTTAATTATGTAAAATATAATAATATAATAAATAAATGTCAATTAATAATTGTAAAATATAATAATATGTATGTATGTATATTGTATAATAAATATATGTTAAAATAAATGTAATATGTACATACATACATACAATAATTGTTCACCTCTCTTTAATTCGAATTAATTTTTCCCTCTATTATTCGAACACTCGGTAAATCGAAAACCTCTATAAATCGAATTTTTAACTTGGTCCCCTGAATTTCGAATTATTGAGTGACTACTGTAAAAAATTTTAAGAAAATAGTTATCATGAATAAAAAAAAAACAAGGACTTGACTTGAATTATTAAAGACTTAAAACACTGCAGTACACTGTTATATTTAAACATAATAAGTAACTATGTATCCTCCTAATATCAAAATATACTAGTTACAAACATACATAGGGAGAGTTCTTATTAATAATATGGGTAGCTAGCTGTAAATCATATAAGGGACATTGAACTCAAAACATTTCGCTGATTCCCAAGTACAATTAATGTTCATATATTATATTATAATACATTACCACATTTCGGATTCAATCACAAATAATAAAATCATTGGTTTGTAATGCAATACTATTACTTTGTTAATAAATATTGATGATTATCATACAACAGATTGAACAAAATAAAGAATATTATAAATTGACTTAAAAAAATATTAAAATTGCACTTATGTACAACATATAATATATTATGCACGTATAATATATATATATATATATATATATATAGGTATATAAAATAATTATTAGTCTCGTATTACATTTAATAGGTGCTCATACACAAAAGTGATGTTATAAACTAGGTATGCTTACTAATTCAATTCAACAACCAAAATTAATTACCAATTACTAATAAATACAATTATTGTATTTTATTAATACGTCGTAATTTTTAAATTTATGACCAGCATACCGCATGTAACAATTATTCATGTTTATCGTACAGCGGTGGTGCTATAAGGTAATCTCATGCTTCCATTACTAACACATCTCAATATAAATATACTTTTATCGCTTTTAAAGATGTTATAAACTGTATAATAAATTATTATTAAGTATTTATACTACATACTTAATGTTTTATTCATTTTAATCAATACATATTTATCGTATAAAATATTAATTATTTAGTTAAGTTTCTTATACAAGACAAAATATGTTTAAATTATTTTTTTTCGACGTAAGGCTTTTTATTTTTTATTAATATCGTATTAATGTTGTGTTATAATAATAATAATAATGTTTACTGCTATCATAGTCAGATAGAATATTATATAACTTATAAATTATAATCATATACATATATATCTAATGGTGATTTTGAGTGAATGCATGAATATACGTGTGATTAAATCGTAAAAATAATCTACGAAAAACAATTTTATTATCTATTAGTCTGCCTTATAAACTGAAAGCTGATATAAGTACTAAATAAACAAAAGATCAACGAAATTATTTTTTTAAGGACCAATAGTAAAAGATAACATATACATTAGTCATTAACTTATTATTGTTTGTATATTATAATATTATTGTTATGTCAGCTAAGCTTCAATGATATAATGTCATATTAACTTACACAATACTATAATATGAGTGTACTATATATTTGTTTATTTTCATATACTTAATAATATCCGCATTACAATAAAATTGGAAATAAAATTATTTGTATTGGTCTAACATACTTGTAACATCCATATTATAATTCATTTGAAAATGACCTACCGTGCACACAATTAAATCAAGATTATAACATTATTATGCCTTTTTTTATGTAACAAATTTCAAAAGTATTTATACTAATAATTAGCTACAGCTAAAAATAAATAGTAACACTAACAAAAATAATACTATCCTATTTTAAATAAGTATTGTATGTTTGTAAGGCAAGAAATAATAGACTATAATGTAATATCCTCTATAAATAAATAAAATTGTATAATTAAATTAGTAAATAATTTACTTAATGTTACATCTAGTGCATTATGCATTTACTAATTTATAAACTAAATGGTTTAAATTCTTCATACCTACATTAGATATATTGCTAATGTGGTATACTTAGGTAATCAATAAACACCATATCCGCAAATGTTGTCACCGTCTTACAAACGTATAAATATTGTGAGTTTGATGTAGCCAATTTTGTTCTGTTAGCTTGAGTATTAAAGTAAACTAACCAATTGTTTCTAAATTTTGAAGTAAATTATTTTTATTTATATGTTAGATTTTTACGATTTTTTTTTTATTTTTAAACGAATTAGGTAGATATGTAAAATAGTAAAATATAAAAATGACTATAACTAACTTAAAAGTGTAAATATCCTAAAAATCAACTAATAATATTATCACTTTTTACCATAATAGTTGATAAATTCACTCTAGTACTGAAACTTACTACACGAAATTAGTTCTTTTTAACGTTAATTTTATAAATATTTTACGTTTGTTCCAAATAAATAACACATGTTATAGGTTTAGCGTATTTTCAATGACAAGATGTAATTTATGACACCTACTCGTAATAAAATTAATGCAATTGCCTATTAAGAATCTACTTAAATACAATTTTTGTTGTGTTATACTTTATAAAATTTATACCAAATAATAATAAAAAAAAACATAACTGATAGGCAAAACTAAATTTGACAATAGACACCAAAATTATACATTTATCAGTATTCAGTATATTAATTTTATATAAATACATTTTTATGTTGTAGATCAGAAAGAGGTTAAGCAATTTTAATTGAAATTCAATATTTTTTTCAATCATTTGTCTTAATTTTCATTGTTATTATTATTAAATATTCATATTAAACTCCTATAACATTTTTAAAAATTTCATAAATTCTATTAAAAATGTTTTTATTTATTTAGCAGTAACTTAAATATATAACTTTAAATTATACAGTATTACTCTAGTAATTAACTATTCAATAGTTTGTCAATTGTCAATAAGTATTTCGATTATTTTATCTCGTATTTAAAATTTCATTATATATTCGAACTTAAATATTTTTTTTTAATAATTATTTTTAGACGAGTATATCACACATAAAACAAGATTCTTTGAAACAAAAAACATAAAGTAATATTTGATTTTTTTAAAGCAGTTCAAGTAGGAACATTATTTTTAATCGTAATAGTCCCTATAAACTTATAAGTAATTTTAAATTTGTAATGAAATGTAATATAAAATACAATCACAGATAAAAACTAAACTTAATTTTAAAAAAAAAGTCTTTAAAATCTTTTTTATGTTTAAAATAGAACTAGGAAATTATTGATTTTACAATGATGTAATTTCAAATACATTTTAGTATAGCAAAATTATTCTAAAAAATTGTTGTAGTCATTTTTTTATTACCTAAGTTATATAATGTAATACAGTTTAAACATACATGAATACTTAATTATATATAAATATTTTTTTTTATGCATTCCAAACTAGATTATACTTTCATTAAAAACATAAATGTATTAAGTAATGTTCACTGATCTATTGATTATGATAATTTACATTATACCGAACTATTAATATAACTAAAATAAAACTATGATTATGGAGACTTGGGTTTCCTATATATTTTATATTATTCCAACTATAAAGAACCTAATGATATTCAAATAAATACATTTATATTTTGAAATTTGCAAATGCCTAATTATTATTTTTTAAATCTGTATAAAAACTTCGTACAATTTATAAATAAATATAAAAATATATATTAATGCTATTATGCTAACAATTCTTTTTAAAATTTAATGAATAGGTACTATTAATTCCGTTAAAATGTGTGATAATTATTAATTGTCAAAATCTATTCAAACCAAACTCTATTAAACTTTCAGCAAATATTTTTATGTTTTTAAAATTATTGTTTTTATCATAAGTATTAAATAATTAATTCATTATATTTTTGTAGAATACGTTCAGTATATAAAATTTATTTTTATTTTTTTCAACACTAAAAGGCATAACTAACGTTTAAACCTTTTTTATTGATTATAATATTACCAATTTTTATTATTATTATTTATGTAAAATTAAATACAAGAATTTAGATGAATTTTTTTTTTACAATAGAAAAAATATTCAATTTTCATTTCATTTTAAATTTACTAGCATTACATTTAGAATATTAACAAGCTTTATTTATACTAATCACAACTTTAAATCTCTATATTAGACTTAAACTTTGACTAAAAATTTTTATTTTTTGAACTTTGCAAATATTTTTATAATTGAAAAATATCTTTTTTAAATTTTTATTTATCAAATAACTATATAAGAATAGTATCATTAACTTATATAACGATAAAATATAGTTTTCATGAAAATTAACTTAACTAATTTTCACTAATCAGTAATCTATCTATATTAGGCTACAATATACATTCAAACATAATATTACTTATTACTATAATTATCTATAAAATCAATAAATAATGTTTTCTATTCATAATTTGATTTCAAAGTTTTGTTACATTTCCTCTTAAGAAAATTATATTTTTTCAAAACATTGAGTTAATCTAACCGATAATTGTACATACAAAATTGTATACATTGTATAAAGTAACACTTTAAATTTAAATATTACGGTTCACTTTCAATTTATGATGTTAACATTTCAAACATAATAGTATTAATTATTATCTAATTTAAACTTTAATTTAAAATTACTTTTAAAACATTTTTTGAATACTTTGACAAGCAAGTAAAGGAGCTATAACGATTTCAAACTTCATGAATTAAATTGACAGAATAACTTTATTATATACATTATACATTATAAATGTTACACATTATATTATAACTTATTAATTTGATAATGTTTTTTTTTTTTTTTTATGCATATAAAAATAGCTTCATCACTTTCCCAAAATAATATCAATTATTTTGCTGTAAACGAAGCTAATTCACCGTTGGCTATTTTGGATTTGCTTGAAGCTACTATGCAAATATACCACAATTATCAAAATCATTACAGCGGTAGTAATAAAAGCGATACTACTAGTTTTACATTGGGAGTGTTACTCGTAGCTGTATCAGAAGATGAATTTTCTAATCCCTATGTTTTTTCTCCTAACCGGTTGAGACCAGCATACAGTATGCAAGGTAAATCCAATATAAATAAATTAAAAACTAAACAATAAATTAACAAATAATTTGAGCTATTTAAATGATTCATACAATTTAAACAAATTAGGTTCGTTGAGACAATTAAAAGTTCCTGACATTGTCTACAAACGTGCAATTCAATTGTTACGAGGTGCAGACGAGTTAACTATAGCTGCAGTAGTACGGCAAGAACGTGCGAATACTGGATCTATAGTATCGTTCTCGCTCGACTCCAACAGGTATCACCAATAAAAATACTTAGAATAATTAATAGAATAAATAAAAAAAATCGATATTAACATTAATGGTATCATTCAGATATTTGGAATTAGAATCGAGTGGACGTAAAGACGAGGTGAGATTGCACTATGTTTCTCAGAGTAGCCGTCGTGTTCATACCGAAGTATTTGCATACGCTTTGGCTGATGGCCATTGGCATGCTGTGGCCATAACACTGAGCGGTACCCAAGCACGCCTGTTCATAGACTGCCGGCTCATATACACGCGCACTTTGGCCGCCGGACCGGCCGACACTAGTTTTTTAGGATCACCGGATCTGTACATAGGCCAACGCAATAAAGGAGTACATTCAATTTTCAAGGTATTATAAAATAATTAAAATTGTTCAAAATTGTTTGAGAATGAACGTGAGATGAACATATCGTTATTAATAGGGACTTTTACAAGACGTCCGATTGATTAGAGGAGCAGATGGACAACGTGTGCAGTGCCCTAACCTGGATACATCATGTCCAACGTGCGGCCAATTCATTGCCATGCAAAAAACAATGGAAAACTTGAACAAAATTGTGCATTTGTTAAGTGATAAAGTACGTAAAAGTTAAAAGCTAAAAGTTTGAAAAATTATCAATATGTTTTACACACAGCTTGAAGCGGCCGAAACGAGAATCGCCGAATTAGAAACTTGCGAATGTCGCAAACCATGCGTACAATATGATGAACGAAGTAATAATACGGTAATGAAAATTGACGGATCAGTATGGCAACATGAATGCGAAACTTGTACATGTTTGGTAAGTACAAACTGCTAATATGCCATTAACGTGATACATATGAAATGATAAATCAATTAAAGAATAAAATGTATATATGATATTTTCAGCGAGGTCAAGTAGAATGTTCACCACTTAGATGTCCCCAAGTCAATTGCAAATTTCCAATTAGAAAATCTGGTGAATGTTGCGATACTTGTCAAAGTATGTTAACACAATATTTAATACTTATAAAACTATTACAATAATTATACGTGAATTACAAATCATAACACTAATGAAATGAAACTATTATTTTTAGAATCATGCCGAACTAAAGGTAATATTCTACTTGAACACGGTGAAACTGTCAATTTAGAACCATGCTTGACCTGCATTTGTCTCAATGGAGTTGTCAAGTGTGATAGAATAGACGCACAAACTCAATGTCCAGTCTTGGAATGTGATATATCAGAACAATTTTCCGTACCCGATCAATGTTGCAAATTTTGTCCAGGTAAAATTGCATAACAATTATTTAATTAGTTTTTATCGAGTGTTGTAAAATAATATTGACAGTTTTTCTTTAAGCCACATCCAAAAAAATTCAATTTCTTTATAAATGTTTGTTAAAGAAACAGAATTATAAAATTATATTTAAACTTTGCTTCTTTGTAAAAAATTGAAAATAATATAATTTAAAATCAATTATTATCTAGAATAGTAGAATCAATAGAAATTTAAATTATTTCATAAAAAAACAATATGATATTTGAATAGTTAGGTACTAAAATAATTATACCAGGGACATAATTATTATTAATATAAGAACAATTATTAAGTATCTAATATCTATGTACTGTATGGATATCTATATAAATATCTACTGTATATCTTTATACATATTTAAGTTACATTCTTTCAAATACATAAGTATTTAGTCTGTTAAAAATATATATTTATTATAGATATAAAATAAATACATTTATATACTAATTTTTTTTTTAAACTTATCAGTTATATGCTGGCTCAAAATTAAATACATATACAATTTTAACAATATTTTTTAATGTTATGTTTATTACATTAGAAAAATACAAAGGAATAAAAATAATATAAAATATAAGTTTATAAAAATAAAATCATTAGAATGAGATAAAGGCAATTTATAGACTATACCTTATGTTGTAGTGAAATATCAATATTCTACTATAACTTTTAACTATTATAAAATACTTTTCCCCCATATTATTTGTGGCTTACAAAGAAATAAGATACGTTTAAGTGCATAACCTTAGTAACACATGCCTTAAAACATGTGCATTTAATCTTACACATATGTCACATATGCCAACAGTTTAAATTATTAGGGGTTCGGAAGTAAATATTGCTTTCAATACGATGCCAACTTGAATATGAAGTACCAATTAACTAAAGTTATCTAATATGTACACTATTAATAGGCAATTACTAAATAATAACCACTGGTTGTTAAAAATTATTCTTCTTAAAAAAAGTATTTTGGATACCGACATTATTATAATTTATAAGTTATAAAACTGTTCGTTTCTATATATTTCAAACTCTCAATATTTTACCGTAAGTCTAGTCTGTAACCTTTTAAAAATTAACAACACATGTTGTTAAAATAATAAATACTTTTTGAAAATGTAAACAAGATTTTGGTATTGAAACTCGACGTAATTTTACTCTCATGAAATATTAGTATTATTTAAGTATGAAATAATTGATATTATTGTTTACTAAGTACTAACAATTAAAATTTAACAAACATTTAGATTCGCATGTTTCTTATTGAATGTGGTTTTTTTGTAATAATTTGTATTTAAATAATTATTTACAATAGTCAATGATAGTGTAGGCCGTTTGGAAATCTCAATTTTTCAGACAGTCTACGGGTACAATTGTAAATAATGTGTTTGTTGTATTAATTAATCATTTTTTAAATACTAAACAAAAAATAATAATAAATGCAATTATTAGATTACTATATAACAGCGAATATAAGGAAAAATTCTTTCCAAAAATGGGGGAAATGTGTCCAGGGAGGAGAAGAAAATAGCCTCGATAAATTATTATTTTTATAACGCCTTTTATTAATTTAATTTTAATCTTATATGTGTGTGTATTGTATGTAAACGCTTATGCAGGCGTCGATTATTGTGCACGAGGTGGACGTGACTCGTGTGATCCGAACGCTATTTGTATCAATCTAAAAACCACACACAAATGTGCGTGCGCTGTTGGGTACGCTGGTACCGGTTTACAGTGTGATGGTAACTAACAGAATTAATAAATTCCGCTTGTTAACTTGCGTTATTACATTAATAATAACGCCTTTAATAGCATTGTGTGCGTATGATAATATCCGATAATAACACGAATCGAATTAATAATAATGTTCAGATGTGGACGAATGCTCGAGCGTCGGCGGCCAAAACGGACATCACTGTGATGCGAATACGACGATTTGCGTGAACACACCTGGATCGTATTCGTGCAAGTGTAACGCTGGATATGCACATATCAATAGGTTTGAATGTGTAGACATCGACGAGTGCAGCAGCGCGGAACCACCATGCCATGTACACGCTGTTTGTGCTAATTCGCCCGGCAGTTACAATTGTAAGTGCGAGGACGGTTACGAAGGGGATGGATACACTTGCAGACGTGAGTATACATAGTTTTATACCAAAGCGGTCCTTATTCCTTATTTCATTTTTAGTTTTACTTACGTCACGTAAACCCTTCATTAGTTCAGCTCGTACGTTTTTATCAAATAACTATGTCTGTTAGCTGCGTTACTTACAAAAATTATAAACAGCTGGTTCTTACTTGAAGTACTTAGTAAAAACCGTGTGTTAACAAGGATTAACTCTAATAATAGTATACGGATCTAACCGATTTGTCCACTGTATGTTAATTACGAATGTTTGTATGATGCACGTATTTTACAGCTATATGCCAGCAAAAGTGCTTGAATGGCGGCGTATGCACTCGGCCGAACGTGTGCTCGTGCCCAAACGCGTTTGAAGGGCCTGCTTGTGAGTTGGATGTGGATGAGTGCACCACCGGTGCACATGGATGTCTAGGCCCTTCGTCCCGTTGCGTCAATATGGCTGGATGGTATTATTGTGCATGCAGCCCAGGTTATCAGAACGTGGTTATGTATCCTACTTCAGCCGACATCGCTACCACAGCTACTAGTGACTTGAACGCCATGACATCGACCTGGTCGTCTTCGTTGGGCACAATGTGTCAAGGTAAGAGCATTATTTATTATTGATATATAGAAATCAGCGCTCATGGGGGAAATATGAGGGTATCTGTAATGGGTGTGTTCATTTTGAATTTAATGATAATCTATTGCGTGAAAAAAAATAATGAAGACAATTCGGAGACGTGTGTCAGACTTTATTTTTAAGCATAATTTTTTTTATTTTTTTACTATAAAACTAATTTTTTTTTTATTTCATTGCATGTATTTGATTATTAATTATTATAATATATCGTTTGTATAGTTTTATTAACTAATAACTATAAGTTAAAAAACTAATTTAACTCATGGATAATGGCGTAAAGAATAGGTTCATGTTAAAATAGCATAAAATCAGTGTTGACAATTTCATTACGAATCTAATGATTAAAAGTTTCTAGTCACTACAGTTAATATTTTTAAATTACAACCAAATAACTAAAATTTGTTATAGGAAAAATCGCTTTTTCTTTTAAACGTCTATTTTTATCTAAAACAAGAAAATATATCAAAAGTTTCCCAATGTCTATAAATATATTTAAAAAGAGCCGGATTACATTAAGTCTTTAAAATATTTGGTAAAAATTTAAGTCTATGGTTATTAGTTATTACCTTTTGAATTATAACAAAATAACACAATTTTATTGATTATGTCTAAAATTGTTGACACGTCAATATTTTCATTTTTCATTGTTGTAAACTTTGTTAGTTTGTATCATTTAATTATTTTAAAAATACTAAAATTCCTTAAGTATCCACTAGATACAATTTGATAATAGGCACAACAAATTTGAAATTTTATACAGAATCTAAATGTTTGTGGAATTTAATTTTTAAAATAATTACATTTTTTAATCTTATATTTTTAAATAATTAAAAATATATTAAAATTTAATAAATATAACAAATAATTAGTTGAATTTATCTGAATCACTTTTGATTATTATTCGTAATTTCATGATAATTCATATAAATAAATCAATCTATCGGCAGAGCTTTCGGTTTCATTTTTAGAAAACTAGTAAGCTGTAGTAATTTATTTCTATCATGATTTTGAAATAATATTTTTATTTTTTTTTATTATTACAAGGATTTACTTTACTCTAAATTAGTAATTTTTTTACTGAATTTTAACATATTTTTTTTAGTCGTTAGAAAAAATGCAATACATAAAAATAATTTAATGTAATATAATATTATTTTTTTTATCTATGCTATTAAAAAACTTTACTATAAAAAACTTTTGAAAAAACTCATATTAAAAATCTACATAAAATTACTTATTAATTAAATACCTATATTGATTTACTGTGGTGATGATTATTCGTAAATACGTTTATGATATAATTCGGAATATAACTACTGTACATCTGTACATACTTTTCAGTCCTGTAACTACGATGTATGTACTAAATAAATAGTATGCCTTTGTGTTAATGTATAATGTCTTTTTGATTTTTTTTTTTAATATTTAGACATCGACGAATGTGCGATTAATAACCATACATGTCACTCAACGGCTACATGTGTGAATACCATAGGTTCGTATGAATGCAAATGCCCTACAACTAATGCCAATGCTGGTAACATCTCTTCAAAATGTAAATCGAGTAAGTTAATATTATATCTTATCATGTGCGGTTAACCGCGTTGTAGGATTAAAACTCAGATGTTGTTTTAATTTTTTTTCAACCACTTGCAAAGGCTGTTTGTATAAAGACGGAGATAATGCAGTAACAGAAGTGAATGATGGTGCCTGGTTCATTCCAAAAGAGTGTACTAATTGCACGTGTACAAGTGGACGTTTACATTGCGCAAAAATTGAGTGCGATTGCACAAATAACGACCATATACAATCGATTTGTTGCGCCCATTGTAACGCACAAGCGTCGTGTGTTCATCAGGAATTGACGAACGTAAGGTTTCGAAGTGGCCAACAATGGATATACCAGTGTCAAACATGCGAGTGTTTAGTGAGTAGATAAAAAAATTAAAAGATGTTTTTATTACAATTATGTATCTGTAACATACGAAGGTTCGAATATGCATATAAAACACATGTATTAAAATGTTTTTCTTAGTAGGTAGATACAATGACAAGTGTTTCAAGATATTTAGAATCAAATCAGCTATAGTTATTAGCTCTTATTTCAATGCAATTATTCCGTATTTCAGTATTTGTATAAATATTCATATAATATATTGAATATATTCTCGATTGCTTATGAAACATAAAAATCTATACCTAATCATGTCTATAAAATATAAACAATAATATTTAAATAATAATAAAAATATTCTAATATGTATTAGAATTAAATTTTTTTAAATAGACAATAATAATTTAGATGCAACGATTACAAGACATGTGTCTTTAAAAGTTTCCAAACACAACGTAAAAAAAAATTATCCAGATGATCTTAATCCGCTACTAGAACCAATAAAATTATCCAATTACCATAAATATCACATGTTTAAATTAGAATACATAGATCATGGTATATATGGGAGCAACTACATTAGTTTTTCAAATACACATTTATTGAAATCCGAGACCTATATCATGTCATAATACATGATAATATCGCAACCAAATATTGATGATCGTCATGAATGTCTCTATACACATGATGTTCATATTAATATAAATCATTCTTGTTGCACAGATGGGACAAGTAGATTGCTGGCCAATGCAGTGTCCACCGATGTTGCCGGCAGGTGCGGGCAGCTGTAAGGACTCCACAGCATCCACGTTTGCGGACTACAACAACCCGGTAGCTGATTGTTGCGCACCGAGATGTGATTCTAAATCCATTTTGTCGACCTCATCGGCGGCGACGACCACTACCGCAATAACCGCTGCTGATCCATGTGTTCACCAACAGCAGCAACTTCAACAACTAGACCGGCACCGCGGTAGTGAAATAATCGACGACGGCGGCAGCGGCGGTGGAGAATACCACAGCAACAACAACGACAAGGGCGTCAATAACGGCAAAAACAATGACGACTACGACAACGGCGGCGACGGATACGACAACAGAAATAACAACAGCACAACGCCGCCGACCGCGGGCCAACCGTGTTTTTATGGCGAACGAGCCTATCAGTCGGGAGCCCGTTGGGATGATCCGGTGGATATGTGCACGACGTGCGATTGTAAGGTAAAAGAAAACGGCAATACGCAACGCCATTCTTACTCAAAAAATCAATTTACATATCAATATAATATACGCATATAGGCACTTATTGTACAAAACGTATAACAACTGTAATATAATATATAGGTATTAGCGAGTATCATAATATTGTCATTGATTCGATGTTTTTAACTGGGGACACGGTTCACAATGTTTCGATGGACAATATATCCCCCATTTATAAAATATCATAGTATATACCTACCTATACTATCCAATACTAGGGAATACATTTAACGTGAGACACTCTTTGTTTCAAAAACTATTAGCGTTTTCGAAAATATGAATTGCATTATATTATTTTAAGTTTAAGTCGTTATCATGTTTAAATTTTTCAATTTAAATTGTGCATTTTTTATTTTTTTATTCCAAACTCAATATATTTTTTGGATTATTTCAATACATAGCAATCAAATTTCGGACGATTATTTTATGAATTTATAAAATATTTAAAGTTTAGAAGACTCGAATTTTATAGTGGTATTTTGCAAAATATTGGTCTTCTATACGCTCTCTTCGTAAAGACTTTAAACATTGTTAACTCTAAACAACTACTAGTCTAAAACTTGATTTTTTTTTAGATCAAAATATTCAAAATAATATTTTGCTTTGAAATATTAATTTAAAAAATAAATATGTTAGAATTTAAATAAATAAAATAAAATATTTCTTTTTCCAAAAATGTTGTTTTGTAACTTTAAAATTATGTAAAAAATATTTTCAAAAACTAATGAGTGTCTTCGTTTAATGAATCACTCCGTATAAGTAGATAACATTTCTGAGTATATCATTCATGCTACATGATGTAAACATACATTATACATATACCTACTCTTATAGTAATGCAAAAAACAATCATACAAAATATATACATTTTATGTACGCGCACGGCTCGTATTTTGAATATACAACATTAATATCATTATTATCTATTTTATAGTCAACGCGTGTTTGGCCACTTAGAAATCTTATTATATTATGTATATATTGTATATATATGCCTTTAAATATATATATATTTGTAATTCGGTATCTTTGTCGTGCATGCATATAGTGTGTGTATATTGTATAATGTATATGAATATATGCGCGTGTTAATAACGCTGACTGGCTGATTTACATAATAATATTATTATAAATTATTATTACGTTCAACCAAATTAGTACATAATATTATAGATGCGTCGTGCAATAACATTATTTTGCAATTAATACCTTTGTAGATCTTAACAAAATATATCGTTTTTATAACTCCAATATTTAATGTAAGAATCAAATCCGTAACGAATAACAAGATACTTTTGTTTTATACAACTAACTATATTTGCCTTATCGTATATTTTCGATTTTATTTTTTCTATTAGATTGTGTGTGTGTTAATATACATTTTGTGTGTTTCCATTCAGGTGCCGCCATACTGCGCCCAATCGGTGAGCAATATCGCGTGTTGTGTGCATCGGTAAACTCTCACATCTTTTTTTTATCCAATATAACCTTTATATATTTCGGCTTTCTCTGCTGCTATTTTAATGTATTACATAAATTTATTACCTTTTCTATTGTACGATATTTATCAGCTTTTAATAGATTTTTTCTCAGCCCCTTCATCGTAAATCATATTTCCGATGTCGATCTACCGGTCGTTCGATGTTTCAGCGTTTAAGCGCATTTTAATCGTTACATATTATATCAACCATCAAAAATACCACCACCACGCATGCACATCTAAATAATTAGTTTGCACGACTTTACCTGGTAGCACGTAATATAGTCTTGTGTAATTTGTTACTCTCGTTTAAATGTTTACACTCATGAATAATTGTTGTAATGTTTATAAAATCACGCACGCATGTACTCACATTCACACTCTTGTTTTTTATTAATCATTTGTGGTTACTATAAGTGGGATATAAATAAAATCTTGCAGTAAAAAATAGCAGTATATGATGCTCCTTGCAAACATTACTAGACAGCGCACAATTTTTTTTTTGTTATACGTACCTATATATATATGATTAGTTTTCGTCGACAGAAGATTTTTATTTTGGTTGCATACGATGTCATCATCCATGACGACAAAATAACGAGCGTCTGTCGGCGACGTCTAATTTGCATTTTGTCATTTGTGAATAATAAACAATGTTTATTTTTAGGACGGAGTACTATGTTGTTCTTACAACATGCATCACTGCAATAATAGTGCTCTTGCCGGTGCATCAAATCAATCATCAAGTACAGATGTCAACTATAATATGTCTACTTATCAGTCTCATCATATTTCTAACGAAAACATTAGTAGTCAATCTACCGATACGAAATTACAGCAAGATGTTGTTAAACGAAGTCTTAGGCGTCGAAGGCAAGCAAAAATGGTTAACAATGATGGCAATAATAATAGGGATTCTGTCAATATTAATTTTCTTGAGTATAGTGATAATAACAATAATAGCTTTAACAAAAAAGACTGGTGGTGGAGGAAAACAAGACGGCGAAAAAGAAGAAGGACTCAAAATACGAGTAGCCGTCAGAACCAAATTAATAGTATTAGTAGTGAAAAACATTTTAACAGTAATAATAAGTTTATCAATAATTTTGGCATTAATAGTAAAAATGAAGACAATAATATTAATAATAATAATGATAACCACCACGATAGAATTGTTGTAAAGACTGCTGTTGTAACTTAAAGTAGATTTTATTTATTGTGTTTGATGAGTGATGACGAGTCGAGAGAAAAGATAACTGCAAGCAACACCGGCGGCGACAATATTAAATTTAATTTAAATAACACATTTTAAGTATTTATTAAGAATAGAAAACCAAATTTACTAAACATAGGTAACATAAGATAGGTAGATAACACAATAATATGTTACCTAATTTCTTGATTTTAATTTTAAAATCAATTTTATACTTGTTAAAAATCGTTGCCACCGCTGTTTGCTATTTCCGCTGTGATAATATATAATACAAATAATTTTAATGCTATTAGTATAATATGTATAATGTATACAATATATACATATTATCATATATTACATGTATAATGTATATATATGTATATATAAAATACATTATAGACAAACAGCCTATATCTCCCCTCCCCTCCTCTCCGCTATCTATTTGTTATATTTTGTAATTTTAAAAATGTACTATTATAATTATTAATTATTAGATAAGTTTTATTATTATTTATTTATTTATTTATTTATTTATTTATTTTTGATTGAATTACTAATAAATTAGATAATCAGCTGTGCAGGGTGTATTCAACAAACGATAATAATATTATATAATAATTATTATAAATCTATATAATCTTGCAAATTGTTGAAGTGTTGGCTTTGTTGGTATTAAGAAATATACTACTATTATTAGAAATTTATTATGTTATGAATAATGTTCATTTTGAACTAAAATACAAGACTGCTGGTCAAAAAATGTAAAATATAGACGCGTTTAAAATATAGATGAATATAATATATACAATAATAATAAGTGTGTGTATTATAATTAATATTTAAATTATTTAAAATAATTAATATACCAACACCGCCGCACTAACGAATGCTCTTTTCCTATAAATTTAATTGGCAGCAGACAATAAAAATATTAAACGATGATAATAATAATTATACATATTAAATATATAATATATAATATATATATTATCAAGTTAATAATCATGTCTATGTATATATTATATATATATTACTATTAATATTATAGAATAATTTTTCATTGTTAAATTAGTGATACTATTGTTTTGTTGTAACTCATAAGTTACGACATGAATTTGCTCTCTTTCTTTCTGTCTTGTTAAAAGGTGTTGTAATTAATTAAAATATTTTACAAATCAAATAAAACGATACTGATTTATAAAGTAAGACAAAATAATCAGTGCTCGGAAAAGACACCTATACACATCCGAAACGCTGTTTTTGGAAATCATAATAATATTATATTTAAATGTATTGTTTCTTGTGAATGTATATAACACTATTAGTTTTTATTCTACAAACCAAAAATGAAATTATTTTACCATTATGAATAACATTGTAGATTGTTGAATTCATTTTTACTATATTTATTTAAAAAGTATTAATTAATATTTGTTGTAATATACTTATCTAATACTTAGTTATACTTAATAAATAATAATCATTAATCATTAAAATTGATAAATTAGGTATTTGATTTAAAAATTAAACTGCTCTTCTCTTCTCTTTCATGGACTCATTTTTATTTTTTAGTTATATATTTAAAGCGTTTCGGTATAGAAACTATTTGTTTTTTCGAGCACTGAAATTGAAAAGCCTATACTGTTCCTATAAAAACCGAGTCGTATTAATTATTTGTTTATTTAAAATAGAAGTTTAATACTATTATGTTGAATATGTATGGATGTATAACACTACTGTTTACTGTATACTACGATATACTATATACTATATTATATGGAATAAACATAAGACATATATTTTTCAGTGTAAACAAATGAAATAATCACTGTAACAATGCGTAACATACAGTCACAAATACACACGTATACACTTACTCACTCACATACATATACGATATACACCTACTGTATAACAATTGTATAATAATGATTGATAATGACAATGTTGATAATAATAAATATAGAGATAAAAATTTTAAAAATGTGATGATGAATTTTTTTGATATAATTCTAATATTTTTAGTGAACATTTTGAAAACTATTAATGCACAAAAACAGCTTATATTATCTCCACTGTTTGAATTGTGCACCTACTATCTTCAGTTTTCATCTGACTCGTCTGAGGGAAAGAGCAACTTTTATATAATATGGCAGTAGTTTTGAAAGTAAGCTTTCCATTTAAATATACCCTAGCTAACTTAACCTAATTATGATGTTATTAAATCTAATTAATAAATAAATACATGTGAAAATAACATTACAATTTTAATTATAATGGTATCAACAATAATTTTGAGTTAAAAAAAAGGTTTAGCAATTTGATACCATCAGTTGTATAAGAGATATCGAGTGAGATTATTGTAGAAGATGGGTTAAATTTGAATTTAATAATACATTATTGTAAACAAAAAAACTGAAAAAACGATCTAAGCGAAGACGATGGGGAATTATTGATTCCGCCGAAACTACTTGTTTAGGAAAAAGGTTTGTATCGATTCCGCCAGCTATTAATTCCGCCGATTACTGTTTATTATATTTATACATCGATTCCGCCGGCTACTCTTTATAACATCCACATATCGATTCTGCCGGACACTGTTTATCTCCCCCCCCCCTTGTATATGTATTTTAAAATATATATTAGCGGTTCCAAAACTTTTTTAGTTCACATCGTCTTAAAAATGAAAAAATGAATTGCACCTTCTATGAATAAATAAATCACAAATTTAAAGTATTTAATTATCCAAATATTTTTTATTATTGTGACAAAATAAATTAACAATAATATTATTAAATTTCTATTTAAAGTATTACAAAATTTTTAATTTTTATGAAAAAAAAACAATAATTATTAATATTAATATTTATGTGAATATATTAAAAAATATTAAAATGTATAGTCTAAATTGTATAAAATGATAATAATAATTGTATAAATGTATAATTAAAAATTAAAATGTGTATCCTAATTAATACGTGTATGTAAATATATTAATGATAATAATAATTGTATAAATCAAAATTAAAATGTATAATCTAATTAATATAAATATAATATAAATGTAACTACTTTAACTAAGTGATCTTGGAAATTTTATTACCGTTCAAATCATTTGATACATTTTTAATATTTTGTTTTTTTTTTTTTTTAAAAGCACTATTTTTTACTGATTGTACTGATATTTATTCCATTTATATGTATATAAGTGTCAGTTTGTATTTTTATATTTAAAACTTGGGTAAATATGAAAATTTTGGGATGCGCTTTTATGAATTATGAATTTAATTTTGAGTGGAAAGACTCACATCTATTAGTAGTACATTCCGATGTTATTTCCCTTGATGCTCAAATACGTGGATTGAATTTTGCTCCTTCATCAATATAATAATCAACTAAATAATCGCAAAACTTTCCTACTCTTTCATCATCTGGAGCAATTGACATCAAATCTGTCGTAAAACATTTACTAAGAGGATGTCGTACCTGTATGTGTTGTCTCCGTCTTACACATGTACGACATAGTATTCGTTCACCGATAAACAGTAGCCGGTGGAATTAATATCCAACGGAATCAATATCTAAATATTATAAATAGTAGCGGGCGGAATTAATAGCCGGCGGAATCAATATGTAGATATTATAAACAATAGCCGGCGGAATCGATATACTCCCAAGACAATTTGTCATCTTATATCATTTAGTACATTTCGATTTCATTGTATATTTTTTAATATTACCATTAAAGTAATTTATTTTACAATTAGTATAACAGTAGGTTGATTACATTTTCGGAAAAAATATTGCAATTATCAATTATAATTATTTAATTATTATAGTAAGATATATTTATACCTTATTTTATTTTTTATTTATTGTTATAAATTAAAATGTTTACTACAAATAATGTAAAACAGTGTGAATACCTCTAAATTCAAAATATTAACAGATGACATCTTAAAATAAATTAACTTTTTTTTTTAAATATTGTTTCGTGTAGTAAAATACATAATTAACACAAATACTTCTATACAATAAAATATCTATACAATCGAATTATATTTTAATTTATAAAAAATTAATTAACATCGTGTTATTTATTGTTAAATTACGTAATTTCATCCAAAAGTTCATTAAAAAATTGATTTTGTATATTTTTATTCCCAATATGAGCTACTTATAATAAACATTGTATAAATGTTTAAATCTTAGTTATAACAAATTGAACATTTATACAATTTTTACTGCAAAACAGTGTAGTTTGTAATTTTCGTGATTTGTAAAAATATGAACTTAAAATGCGTATAAAAAATATGTCGTCTAAGTATACTTAATAATTTTATAGAAATATAAGAACTAATAAGACATTTTCTTATATATTTTCAAGACTTTTGATCTAGTAAACAATTTTCTATCGATTTAAAAAAAAAAAATTCTCTTTCTCGTGCCTATAAATACTATGTCTATCATCTTCTTTTGGAGCAGTAAAAATGCTTCAATTTCCTACCATGGAGATGATTTATGGCGAAAAATTAAATCTAATTGATACTTTGAAGGGTCAAAAGTAAAAACTGCTAGTACATTTCTAAATAATCAAAAAAAAAAAAAAAGAAACGAAAATAAAAGATTTAGGAAAATAGGAATTGTTATACAAATCTAGTTTTTAATAAAATCAATTTTTTTTTTTTTTGAAACTATAAAACAAATAACTGTAAATAAGTAGTAAAAATTTTCACGAGATGAACATATTATCATTTTCTATACATGGTATAATTTGGTTATTATCTATACACAGAATTGTTTTAATATTCAATGATATATCATTAGATTAAAATTTAATTCATCTCTCGTATTACACTAGATCCCTGTTTTACAGCATAGCAGTATCTACTAATAAAAATTCCCCCCCCAATTATTAAAGAAAGCGCTATACAATTTTTACTTTTACCTAACCCTCCCTCTTCAAAAAGTGCGAATTATATCCAATTTACTACCAGAAATCACTCCAAAATTGAAAATCGAAGCATTTTTACTGCCCAAAAAAACAGATAGAAAAATAAATACACATCGTTACTTTACCCCAAATCTAAATATAGGGAAGTTAAACTACTTTATAGAGGTTTTAATTAAATTTTTCTATTGAATAGGCCACTTTAATGGAAGTTTAACGTAAGTTTAAATTCAATAAAAAACTATTGAGTACAAAAAAACGATTTTGACCAGAAATCAAGTATGAGCTATTCTTGGGAAAATTTTCTGATGAAAATTCTTGAGAAGAAATTTCCAGAGATTTCAATGAACAAACGTAAATTAACGGAAATTATAGTAAAATTTTTATAATAAATTACAATTAATGTATTAAAAAATAAATAATGGTGTATTACAATTCAATCAATGCAATACTCATGTTTTTCTTTTGGTAAATTTAAATTTAAAAAGCAATATGAATTCTTAAAAATATAAAAATAAATACAATATAAGGTTTCGGTTTCAAACCTTTTAATTAAAGTTATATATAAATTATAAACTTATAAATTATAAATCAGATATTGTTAACATGAGTCAATACTAAAAACCCGTAATAATGCTAACGTGAATTTGTCAACTTTAAAAATGTATGTAAACCTAAAAACTTCACGTATTTACTATTTATAGTTTATACCATACGTGTGCCTATAATACATAACTTTCTACGATTATAATTAAAGTGGATTACCTTAAAATTGAATCTCAGGCAATATTAAAAATCTATCAGAAATGTTCAACATTTTTTAATTATTATTTTTAATTTGATAAGCCTGGCAGATTTTTAAAATTTTCAAATAAATTGTTAATAGTATTATTTTACTTTTAAAAATTGTATAATGTTTTTGTATTTTTAATTCATAGAATCTTTTCATCAATTTTTGAATTAATATTTTGGTATGAAATATATTTACTTACCTCTAGCTCATCGGAACTCCAAACTTAAACATAGGTAATAATATTTTATTTTATGTGACTTAATGTAAATGCTATTAAACATTTAATGTTATTAGGTAGATCTATTATAAAGATTCAAGTGTTAAATTAGTTTTACAAGTATTGAGTGAAAAATCCTTTAAAAAGAAGTCTTGATTTAAACTCAGTTGATAAACGCGCTAGATCACTAAATAAATAATAATATGTGACGTGCATAATGTCCTACATGACACTTACTACACAATGCATAATAAATAATAATATATGAAACACAAAAATAAAATAAGTAATAATTTAATATTTATATATGAAATATTATATTATAGGCACTAAAAAAAGTCGTTATACGAGTATACGACACAATAAAACTATTTAACAAGTTTTTTCTCGGTATTAAATACTTTTGTACACACTAATGACACATCAATACAATATTATAATATGCAATAGTCAATAATGAATCATATTTGTAAATTACGCTGTATTACAATTAATTTTAAAACTGTTATAAATATGTATAATAAATCGTGTCATGATATTATTTTATTAATGTTAAGCAAATTTATTATAAACTCATGTTGTAATTAAGAGAATCGTAAATATCGATCTTAGATACGTATAAAACTGCAGTATTTGATTAATTCCTACAAGGAACCACAGTGAATAATCTAAATATGACAAATAAACATCTTACCTTGACAAGTCACCAGACACGTAATCCTCAGATAACAATAGCTGCGGTGGTAATAAAGCTCGCAAATATACGTATATAATGTCGTATGTATTAGTAATCGATTTGAGGTTTCGCGACGATTAAATTTGGACATTAAAGAACGATTAATATTATAAATACTTTATCAGCGAATGAAAAAACTAAAGCCGAGTTTTCGCAACACCGTGACGTGTAGAGTTACATTATTCAGTATGCAAATAATGTCTTACCATAATTTCATTACCTAAGTACGAATTAAATATATAAAACGGTATAGAGCGAAACTGCAGTGAACCCGTCTTAATTCTGCATTGTCAGTTTATGGTACAAATAATATAGGTTACCAGCCGCTACCGTCGTGCCGTTTTTACAAGGCGCCCGCACCGTGGTCGTATACTGCTAGCTAGTAACCAATGATTTCAAACCTCACCGAAATCAGCGTCTCAAAGTTGTTACTGCGGTTGTAGAAGTGTAGACAGTATGGTTGCGTAACGAAAAGAGAAAAAGCGTCAACACGTCATTGTTCATTTATTTTGTTCCCGCCAAATAGCTAATATCATAAAGCGCTCCCAATGGATTTATGTAATATAACATAATATAACCAAACGGCAAAGTGGATTACACATAGATTTTATTAAGTATATTATTAAAACCAAAAGGCTATGTAAATAAACTGATTTATAGCGCTACAAAATCTCAAGTAAAATCAGCTGATTTCGGGAGAATATCGGTACCTAAGTTTAAAGCGTCCAGTAAATGTAATAAACCGTATACTGCAACCATACTATTTCCTATTAAAAGTGTTCTACGGTAACGGTCGTATACCGTACGCGAACTATATTTAATGACTAAAAGGCGCACAGCGTATAGCTTTCATAACAAAATAATAATCGGCAAAAATTCATTATTTGCTACTATACCTTCTAAAACCCTGTATAATATGGAACCCAAATAATGAGGAAAACTGGTTTTTATGGAAATATGTTACGATCCCGGAGAGCTTAATGTATTTTTTAAATACATCGTTCCCTAAATAAGATGGAACCTGTTTGTCATGGAAATGTAAACGATATTTTTTCATGCACCTATATATCATGGAATAAGTACATGTTGTATTTTAAAATTATTTTAATGAATATAATTTATATTAATTATATAGATTATTCCGTTGCAATAAATATTAAATTTATTTAATCGATAATTTTTATAGTAGTGTTATGACGAGGAATGCATATAACGTATATTCATTATGGTGTGTAAAAATAAATTATTAACTCTAAATGAAAAAAATTAAACAAATCGAGTCAAGTGAAAAAAATGAATTAACAGTTAAACAAATTTGTGAAATTTTCAACTATGGAAAAAGTCAAGAACATAATACATTAAAGTAAAAAAATGTAATAGAAGAACAATCTATAAATGGTAATAAGCTTAACTATAAAAACTAATGTAAAATTAAAAATTCTAAACATGTATAATTGTATCTTAAAAGATGTTAAACAATGCAGTTCCAACAACGAAACACATAACTTATCATTGCAAAGCGATGATATTAAAGTGTATGAAAATGTTCTTTATGAAATTAAAAATATTCGCATTGGATCAAAAAAAAAAACAAATTAAAATAAACTTATGGATCAATTTTTAATTCGAAAAATTTAGCAATAAAGAAAATGACAAGTTATTTACCAATACAAAAAACAATGGAAGACTTTTAAAAGAGTATGAAACTATATTTAATAAAAAGTTAACAAAATACTAAATAAGTACGTCATAACATGTAAGTATAAAATACATGTAATAATTATTTTAATTTTTCTTTTACTTGTATCAAATGGAAACCTGCCTAAAATGGAAAAAATATCCAGTCCCAAATGTTTCTTTTTTCTTTATTACACAGATTTGACTATATTGTTATTTCTTACTGTACAATACACGTTTGATTGTTTCAATCTCTAACGGTGTTATTCATAATTAAATTTAACCGGATTTAATTAGAACTTAACTGTGATTTGATCATAGCAGTTTATAATTTTTGATATTCATAGACTTGAAATTAAAAAATTATACCATAGAAAAAGTTTAGCGATATACCTACGATTTATAAGCTGTAGTTAAACACTTGATTTAATTAATGAACATTTGTAAAAGAAAACCAATCGATGTTGATCAAATTAAGATCTGATTTACAGCATTCATTAGAGCGGCTGGCCGTACTACAGAGTTTTAATACAATATTATTACAATCTATAGTGTAAAACTTAAAACTATTTTTATTTTTTTTTTTTTTTTTTTTTATCCTAAACTTAGAGAGAAAATTATTATAACATATAATTTTAAAAATAGATTTTTGTGAATAGAATAAAATTAATATATTTTCAACATATATAAAGATCAGAATCTAGTTTTAACGGAGAGAAATACAAATCGCGATCGAACAAAACTATTTTTTTTTATTATTATTAATAAATAACTGATTTTCATTAAATGAGTAGTTCACTTTATAAAGTTTATTATTACCATTGAACAATTTAATATATACAATATAAATTAATTGTTCGATTTCAGCTGTAAGTCATAGACAATTAAAAACTTATCTATTCTTTGTAGGGAAATATTTTGGTATTATTTGTTTTTTTTTTTAATTACTTAGGTATCTAGTTAAATAATTTTAATCAAGTTTTAACGTTTAAGATTGAAAAACAAAAAAACCATTCATCGTTTTATAATGTGTGTTTTAAAACTGCATCACCTGTTGGCTGTTTCTGTGTTTAAGTCACAAAACATTTTTCTTTTTTGAATCATTTTACAGCCTTTAGGTTTTAAAAACATTAATATTATTTACATTTCTTTTACTATTTTTGTAATTTTGTTGTTTTTTCGTTAAACCTGATATATAATTGAATTCTTCATTTCAAAACGTTCACACATTATATTTTATAGATTATATTTATAAATTAAAAATATTTTATCTATTTTCAAATTCTATTCATATTAATTAGATGGGCTCTTAAATCAGCTGAGCCTCTATACTTTCTATGGGCCAAAGAACTCCCTCCTCCATTATAATTTATAATGTACATTAATCATGTATAATAATACAAAAATATCATAATTTTTTGACAATATGTAGTTTGATATTAAAAATATATAGATTTAATATTCAATATACATATAGACTATACCTATAGTTATTTACACATTAATTGTTTGAGAATTTCAACTGTAAATAATGTATATAATTGATATTTTTCTTGAACCAAACTTTAAGCTACTGAAGTCATGATTTTAAATATAAATATTTTATATTATATATCTATGCATAGTTATTTAAAATAAATAATTGTTATTACATTTTTGAGTGGATAAAAGGTAGGAAGTATAAATTAGTAATTATTTCACTCGGCTCACGGCTAGTTAGTAATATGGTTATAACTACTGAGCAATAAAATTAAATTTAAAAAAATATATTTAATTTTTTTTAATACGTATATTATTTATAAACCTTCTGAATACATTGTTTAAAATGCATTTTTATTGCGTCAAATTGTGTTATTATTAAAAAAATATTATGACTTTTGTTGAATTACCTCATACATGTTGTATATTTACTAATAACTGAATCATTACGTCACTATATTAGTTTATTACCTAAAATTTACTTATAACTTACATATTTTAACGTGTTTTAATATATAGTTATATTTAAAGTTAATCAAAATAACAAAATGCTACCAACTTTGTATAATTAACTTGTAATACATAAAAATATATTTTTTAAGAATTTGAATATACTTACTAACTAGGTACCTATAATAAATGTAGTGCACCTTCTACATTGTATCATTAAATTATTTTTATCTTTTATTTAACATTTTTAAAACCCTTTAAAAATTTAACTTATTCGGTTATTTTTATGAATTGACTATTACTAAGTCACTAACCAAATATCTTGTAATTTTAATAGATCTGAGATTTTTTGTCACTGTATATTATAATTAGGCTGTAGGAGACAATTAAACCATTTTTCAAATATTACTCCACGAACATGCTCAGTGTGACAGTGCCCATTATCCTTTCAAAGAATTAATAAAAATAAGAATATACCAGTACTGCAGGGACGACAAATTTTCTTATTAAAACATGTCAAAGAAAAAAACTTAAAATGTTCGAATTGGTAAATTCATAAAACATAAGCATGATGTACCACAAAATAAATATTGTTTTATTTCATAAATTATGTTATTGATTAAAAATGCTTGGATTTAAGCTTCGGCATCCTCATCGTCGTCATCTCCCTCACCTTCCTCTTCTATAGTCGCGTCCTGATACTGTTGATATTCGGATACTAAATCGTTCATGTTTGACTCAGCCTCAGTGAATTCCATCTCATCCATGCCCTCACCGGTGTACCAATGCAAAAACGCTTTACGTCGAAACATCGACGTGAACTGTTCGGACACGCGCTTGAACATTTCCTGTATAGCTGTAGTGTTTCCTATGAATGTGGACGACATCTTAAGACCCCTAGGTGGTATATCGCACACCGCTGTCTTTGTATTATTTGGTATCCACTCAATGAAGTAGCTGGAGTTTTTAGTCTGTACATTGAGCATCTGCTCGTCGACCTCTTTCATGGACATACGTCCCCGAAATATGCTCGCAGCCGTCAGGTACCGGCCGTGCCGAGGGTCACATGCGGCCATCATGTTCTTGGCATCAAACATCTGTTGCACCAATTCGGGAACAGTAAGTGCACGGTACTGCTGGCTTCCACGAGACGTTAACGGTGCGAAACCAGTGATGAAAAAGTGCAGCCGTGGAAATGGTATCATGTTGACGGCTAGCTTCCGAAGATCTGAGTTGAGCTGCCCAGGAAACCGGAAACACGTAGTCACGCCGCAAATTGCCGCTGATACCAAGTGATTCAGGTCACCGTACGTAGGAGTGGTGAGCTTTAACGTCCGGAAGCATATGTCGTACAATGCTTCGTTGTCAATACAAAATGTTTTATCGGTGTTTTCTACCAATTGATGCACGGATAACGTGGAATTGTATGGTTCTACAACTGTATCAGATACCTATGCCAGATAAAATAGATTATATTAGGGGAACTAACATATTCATACAGTTCAAAAATGTTAAAGACATATTTGTGATGGCTATACCTTGGGCGAAGGAACGATGCTGTATGTAGACATAATTCTGTCCGGATATTCTTCACGAATTTTCGATATCATAAGTGTGCCCATACCTGAGCCAGTTCCACCACCTAGCGAATGTGTTAATTGAAACCCTTGTAGGCAGTCGCAACTCTCTGCCTCTTTCCTAAAATACAATATATTTTACGTTATAATAATTTTATTCGAATAATATAATTATTTATATACCTGACTACGTCAAGCACTGAATCCACTAATTCAGCACCTTCAGTATAATGACCTTTAGCCCAATTATTTCCTGCACCAGATTGTCCAAAAATAAAGTTATCTGGTCGGAATATTTGACCAAAAGGGCCAGATCTTACAGAATCCATAGTTCCTGGTTCCAAATCCACAAGTACTGCTCGAGGTACGTACTTACCACCTAATATATTATAATGTTTAATTGAAAATTTTATATTTTTTATGTACATTTTAAAATATTTTAATATTTTAATTAAAAATGATTCTTAATGGTTTTTATGCCGAGTATCATAAAAAAAATTGGTTAATTTAATTGTTCATTAAAATTTAATAAACTAATAATGGGCCATTATATCATATTATTTAAGAGACCATTAGCTCACTATTGATTCATTAAATTTTTATTGATTATTCATGCAATTCAGCATTAAAATGATATTATTTAGCTTAAAATTGTATATATCACCTAAACGATAAACCTAAATTAGTACATTATATTTTATATATTATTATGCCAAATATAAAAAATAATACATATCATTATTAATTTTATGTACGTATGTATCTAGTTTTTTTAGTACATAATAATACATATTACATAATAATCATTATTATAAAAAAATTAATAGTAATTTAATAATTATAGCTATAAATAATAAAGTTATAATTCAATAATGACGTACAAAACTAAATAATAATAATAAACTGTAAAGTTGATTTACAATTATTAAGCTTGCACACAAATTTATGAATGTAGTAAAATGTAACTACTCGTTTATCGAAAACCAAAAAACTTATAAATAATCAAAAATAATATTTTATCATTTATAAGTTTTTGAGTAGAAATAGTTTTTTCTGACTGTTACTGTTACCATTTCAACCTAAAAATAACTACAATTACACCAATTAATCGTCCTTAAGTTAAATCGATTAATTTCTTAACGATTTTATGTAGCTTAATTCATATTACAGTTGAAAATGCAACCAAACAACAAATAAATACATATTATTTTGTTTATTGATTTTACGTTACGTAGAAAACCGTATTTTATAACATATTAGAACTTGTTTATGTTACCTACATTTATTACATTATTAGAACAGCAAACATTAAAAACATAATATGATTCAACGTTATTCCATGCAATAAAAAATTATAGTTTCTTATCATTTAATAAATCAATATTTAATTCAATTTGACATGCAAATTGTATTAGGCTATTAAACATTTTTAATAAAAATTTTACCAAGTGCTTCGGTGAAATAGACATTGATTCTTTCTAACTGTAGATCGGAATCTCCATGATATGATCCAGTTGGATCAATGCCATGCTCATCGGATATTACTTCCCAAAACTTAACAGTTATTCAAATTAGTAATTGTAGATAAAAATAATTATGCAACTCTTAAAGTTTATGGTGACATATATATATATATATAACTATTTTTATGCTAATCAGAACACCGAAGTCGAATTTTATAACATAGCATATTACCTTGGCGCCTATCTGATTTCCACACTGGCCAGCTTGCAAATGACAAATTTCACGCATGATTATTAATTATTAAAGTTCAAATTAATTAATAAATAATAATAAATTAATAACTCAAGTTAGGACGTCAAATAATAAAGACGAAAACTACACAACAATGTAATAAATTATCTATGTGTTTGAATGTAAACAAGAATATTAGTTGTAGTAAAATTAAAACAGCCAGCACTGCTTCAGAAATACAATAAAAAAAAATTGCAATACAAATAAAAGCTTATTATAAATATATTATTATTCTAACAACTAACAACTAGGTACATAAAAATTAAATTTAAAAACTGGTTTGATAAACCATCAAAAATTAATGAAGGGGCAACGCGGATATGAGTAGTAAATTGTGGTCCTTTGAAAAATGCCACGGAGTGTGTCACAGATAATGTGATAAGTTGTATTAATCAATGAGTATTTTAAGAATATATATAAGATACAATAAGATAATTATGGAATAAGAGATATAAAATAATAGCTCTAAGACGAACTTTATCCAACCCTAAAACAAAAAATGTAGTTTTTCTTCATTTAGCGTTTAGACGCATTATTATTGTTATTAAATTTGATTTTTTACTGGATTTTTCGTAAAATTAAATCATATATACATAGATATGTAACTACAAACTTTACCTAATTTATAACATTTTATAATTTAATATTTTTAGGCACCTGACCAATAATAAGTAATAGTCATAATAGGTTTTATAGTAGTAATATATCAATATCATCATTATTTATGGAAACAAATATACTATTAGTAAAAATAAACTTATCATAATCTTGTTAAAAATATTTGATTAATATAATTAATTTAATAACACAATATTGTTAAGTGAAACTACGCTACGGTCAAAAGGTTTTGCTTAATTCCTTGAGATTTGGGGAATACCTATATTCATAGTGTTCATTTTTCAATCCCTATAGATTGCCATAGTATAGCTCACACAGTCACACATGAAATCATTTTAATTTTTTTTTTTTAATTGGTACCACACCATTGATTGAATCCATCGTGTGATTTTTTCAATATAAGAAAATAATAATTACATTTTATGTAATTTATTGTTTGTTATTCAAATTTATATCATTAAAAAGCAATGTTTGTATATTTATAACTTATAAACTCAATTACAAAAAAATATGAACTAGATTTTGACAAAAATTTCAGATGTTATTTTTAAATGTATCATAAAAGTTTATTAATTAGTTTGAACCACATTCATTAATATACCAAATGATATATATATATATATATATATTATATATTATATACAATCCGTAACCACAGGCAGATTGCCCATCTCTGTAAAATTAGTTCACAAAGAGGAAAACACCGATACTGATTTACCATGAATTAAGGTAGGTACATTAAAAGCAAGATACATCAATAAAATGCCAAATTTTATATTTATTCATTTTTTTTTTTAGGGCAAAGTTGGTTTACAAAGCTATTTTAATATAAAATGATTTTCAGAAGAATAAAAAAAATTACCTTTTTTATTTTAATCTATTGTATTTCCAGAAATAATCTGTAAAAAAATCTTATTTTACGTCGATTTTACAAAAAAAAAAATAACCGAAGTAATACTTAAACAGCCTTAGAAATAATTTTAATTAAATTTCCAGTACTTTTATTAATAATTTGAAAAAGCAAATGATTAAATTATGAAAAAGCGAGCATTTTTACACGAAACCAATTTTTAACCAAATAGGTATATTGAAATTTAATTAATTATTTTGTATTGATTATAATATAATATTAATAAATGTATGTTTTTACTGGTATATTAATAGATGATTATCTTTTTTTCATCTACGTATAAAATGTTTCGTCATTTTTCTTAATAATATTCTATGATACACATGTAATAGCGTTGAGTATATATTTTATATTTTTTTTCTTACAATATGCATTCTCAACAGTTATAATTTATAACTAATTGGTATTATGTACATATGTGTACCTATACGAGTATTTAAATATATAATATTATGTACAACTAAACTCTGCTCACAATTTGTTCATAGAAGATGTGCTATTTATACGAAATATTTTTAAAACATATTATGTAACCGTAGTTTTTGGATACAATTAATAATAATTATGATTAAATCTACTGTTATTAATTAGTTGGAAATAAACATAAACAAAACTGCATAAATTAATGGTTTAGAAAAATATAGGCTGTATCACTTGTTTTAAACAATTTTCAAAAAAATATGAAAACTACATTTTCGAATATTTACAATTATACCTATCAAATTTTTTCTGTTTGTTTGAAACCGAAGAAGCAACTATGTAACCATCTCTAGGCCCGGGCTGGGCCATTGTACTACTGTTCTACAGCGCAGTGGGCCGCATGCCTCAATTTTGTAATAAAATACTTGAGTTTTTTTTAAACAATTAATAAGCAACAAAAAAGAAGGGTTTTTTTAATAATGTATCTATGGGCCTATGGGCCGCCTACTTACTGAGAATAGTAGGCCGGTATCCTTCCAGTCCGGGCTTGACTATTTCTACATATTTATTATTACTTATGTATTTAGAATTTTTTTTGTTTATTTCATTTTCAATTTTAAGGCAAATATAGTAAAGACAAATTAACATGTTAACATATAACTTGTTATTTTGCCAATGTGTACGGCAGACAAGTTAAATACGCATCATTGTCTGTTAGATAATCTGTCATCATTTTAATTTATCATTTTCCATAATGTGTTCTACTGTACTATATTTCAACTAATTATAAGCTATTTAAAGGCATATGCCATTTTTGAATTTCCTTTTAGTAGACTTACTGTCATTTATTTTCTTAAGATGGAAATGATTATAATATATTATTAGAAAAATAAACTATACTAGTGTATTGTCTATTATGAAATATTTGTATGGAAATTATGAGGAAAATTCACTTCTATTTTAAGTATTTTCTAGGTGGTTATGAATTAGATATAATTTTTTATACCTACAATTTATTTCTAAAAACGAAACTTAATACTTGAAATTTAGAAAGAAAAACAACGAATTGATATTGTAAAATACACTTGAAATATAGTGTGTAAGAATATGTAGATTAGCCAGTTGCATCGACTGTTGGCACCTAGTGTTAATCGGTAGAACGAGAATCTGGTATTAGGGGTTCAGAAGGTGTTTGCCAGAGAAGAACAAAAATTGAAAAAGTGTTAGTATTTCACGCACTTGTTAAATCAAAATCGATCTGTTGGAAAACCATTTTATTCTTATTTCTACAACTCAGTGTTTCGGATTAAATTCAACCCTCAAAAAAATATATTACACAAATATCTAATACCTACTAACATAATATAACTAACTAATAATATAGCAATATCAGGTTAGATTAGCCGTTAGCAGAACAGAATTCAACAGATATAATATTGTATTACATGATATTTATATACATACCATATTATCGCATACATGATATTATATACAACGTTATATACAAACTCAATTATATTTATATACCATTATATCACCATGTAAATCATTAAGATATATTATCTACTCAAACATCAAAATAATGATTTATTATTATAATTGTATAGGTACCTACCACCTAATAGTTACAACCTTCAGATCACTCGTTACGAGAACCCAATGTTAATAGTTTTAATTATTATTTACTGTAAAACATAACTTGGCTGTTCCAAAAATATGGGTATAAGAAATTTAATTATTATAAAAAATTATTATTTTCATTGATTAAACCCGTTATTATTATTTAGCAGAGCTATTAATTTAATACATTTTCATGCATTTTTGATATCTTGTATAAAAAAATGAATTCGGTCAATTTTTTTTTGTGTTATTTAAAGATCAAATACGAAATTTAATTTTACATATTTTTGTATATTTAATAGATTGAGTAGGTATATGATTGCACAATTTCATTAATTCTTTATGTCAATGCTTTTTTTCTCATTTTAATAATATTATTTTTTTTTTGAATGAATGAAATGTCTTAATTCTTAAAAGGAAACAGGTTTCAGAAAAAAACTAAGAAGTGATATAAAAAAAAATTTAATTTAAGAAACACATAATAGTAGTTGGTGGAACTTCTATAATATCTACATTAATAATATACTGTTTTTTTGTTTTTAAATACATTATTCAAGTTTGAGTTTTTACAGTAATTTTAGATCATAAATTATATAATTGCTTAAAATTAATCAAGTGAATTATTTTTTTTTATTTTTTTCATAAATTACAACAGAACAACCATATTTATATGTTGTATGGCATTAATAACTTTCGTAAAGTGTCACTACTTATTAATTAATTTAGGTAGATACATTTTTAACAATTATTATGGTTTCCTTAATACTGTAAACTATTATTATTATTTATTATACTCGTTAGTTCATTACACCGTACACGTTGGTATGATTTAAAAGTTATTAAATTAATTTAATTTTTGAAAAACATTTTAAGTTACTTTATATTTACAAGCTTAATAAGTTGCATTATTAAAATTATTTAATTAATTAATTTAATATTTATTTATTTTATTTTTTAATATTTCACACAAAAAATTATTTTATTACTATGAATAAATTAAGTGATGGGTTAAAATCATGTCAAAAATGATTTATAACTTAGAATAAATACATATGGGTATTGTTTTCTTTTTATTATACATTATATAATGTTTGGCTTATAGTTGAGTTGCTCCCTAACAATTTCAATAGGCTGGATTATGCAGTGCCTGGTATTATTAGATTTTGCATAGACTTGTAGGTAACAAAGTGAACAAAATACATTCTTCAATAGAAGGTACTTATATTGGCTATCGCCCATAAGCGCAAGATATGATCCAAGGTTAACATAATAAGGCACAAAAAATTGCCTTTTTAACAGCCTGCTTATTATACATAAATAAATTATTATTTACAAATATTTAATAATTTAATTTAATCAATAAGTTTCAAAAAAAAAAATTAAGTATAGTTTAAAAACAGATTTTAATCCCACAAAAATATTAAAATAAGAAAATTAAATGTAAATAATAATAGTGTAATATTCATTAAAAATGCTGTATTGACCTTGATAGTTAATTCATGAATCATGGGCTACCTAATAAATATCATTACACGCAACAATAAGTTAATTTTATTAACTAAAATTATTTTAATTAACCCACAAATAATATATGCCATAGAATAGTCCGAAAACGTCAAGTAAAAAATACCTGTAAGGCTATTAATATAAGTAAGTACTTCAAGTCCAAAATTCTCAACTCTTAAGGATAAAAGAAAAAGATACTATTTTAAGTTTTTGTTCTGCGTCGTATTAATTTAAGGCGCATGTAACTTGTGTGATTAAGAAAATATTTATATTTTTATATAATTAGTCTGCATTACTAAACAAATACCAAAACTTTCTTGGAAAAACCAAAATCGCATGTAAATTGTTCTTCGAACTCCAAAGACCAAAAATTCTATTAAGCTAGAAGGTTATATTTTTCTAAAATATTAAATAAATAATAATATATTGTAGACCAACTGATCACCATCTTTCCAAATAAAACTGGTTATGTTACTGGTGTGTGTGTGTGTGCTCGCGAACATAATATATCGTAATAATCTAGTGCGTATTTAAATGGTTCAACACTCCTCAGCACGTAGGAGGGGAGATTTGTTCATAGCACTGCAGAACAATCTAACAACAGATCAAACACGGTAGACCGCTGATCACCCAATATAAACCACAGTCCATGGCCATCAGGCGTCTCGGAATCAGTCTGAAATTAATGGCTTTATTTCATTTGGAGTATAATGACTTTCAATTTTCAAATAAACCTATTCGAATTTTGACGTTACTACAGTTCTTGACAAGATTTAATTCCACACCCGAATTTTAATAAAATTTATTTTAATGTTTTATCACTCTTAAAATCATACTTTTCTATTTTATTTATAATATAAATCTTTCTATATTTATTTAAAAAGATAAATGAAAAAAAAAAAATTTTTTTTTCGTTAAAAAAAAAGTCAGGTCTGAAAGGGTTAAATAAAATATTGTGAAAAGCATAAAACTTTAATTTAACCCAAAAAGGTTCCTAATGGAATTATATTTATGAATTATTAATACAGCAGTTATATTAACATAAAATCAAATCAAGATGAGGAAAATAAAAAATTTGGTTGGCTACAGGTAGAGACGTAGGGTGTCGTTTAATAAATAGCTCTGAATCCTTGTTGTTTTTAAAATAATTATGAATAACGAATCAGTAAACAAAATTAATGTACCTAATAAACTTATAACCTAGATACTTACTATCTATTTTATGATAAACTAACCAATAAATTTATTACGAGTTAGTTATTTCATCAAAATCATAGTCTAAAGCAGAGGTTTTCAACCTTTTTTGTATCATGGCACCCTAATTTAGATCCACGAAAATGGTGACACACTAACTCAAGCAACTAGAGATACAATATAAAAAAGACCTTTTTTTTTTCGCTCATTAATTGTTTAAAAAATGTTGTGTCATTTAATATTAGTACCTCACGCGACACATTTGGACTTACTCGGCGACACACACCGGTTGAGAATCACGGGTCTAAAGACTAAAATAATAAATTGTGTGACTCTAATTTATGATGGATTTTCAATATTTATTATATAACTTCCTGGAAATATACAAAATATTTTAAATAAACTTCATTAAAATGTAATTTATGTTAAATTTTCAATTGTTTTATATGACTGCAACATGTATTTATTATAAAAACTACATTCAATAATTCAGAATAAAATGTGTGGATGTTTTATAATTGAATTTGTTAAAGACAAAATTAGATAATTATTTAATATATTTAGTATCGTTTTTTAGTATACAGGCTTTGCTAGTGATGTAACATTAATATAAAATTGTTAAATCACATCATATTATATTATATCGGCGCATATCAAGGTGAGACACATTCATACTTCAATAGTTCACATCATGCCATGACACATCGATATGAAAATTGTGATCTATCGGGTAATTCTTAAATGTATCTTCCGTTTATTAATAATAAAATTAAATAATTACTAATTAGGTATAGATAAAAATAATTATCAGCTAATAGAACATATTTAGTGGATCGTAGTAAAATATTCCGTTTTATAGACTCCCTCTAAAAAAAAAAAAAAATAAAATAAAATAATCTAAGTTAATTAATTTAAAACACCTATACATATAATAATAAATATATATTTATATCCAAAAATAATATTGAAGAAAGTATTACAAATAAACTACTGATTAAATGATAACATATCAATTACAGTACCTATGTATATGTTCAATACATTAGGACCATTAGGTATTGTAAAAGTATCATATATTTACCATAATAAATAACTATATATTTTATAAATAACACAGTACATACATAACTAAAACTTATTTGATTTACTGATATTTAAAAAGAAAGATATAGCAGAAAAGTATTTAATATTAAAATAAGTAGGTACCTATTCAAAATAACTACCTAGTGACAAAAAATACGTTTTGATTTTATTCAAAAAAATAAAGTTGATAAAAATCATATATTACGTTTATGTAAAATAAATAAGTATAATTTTAAATTTATACAGTAGGTATATCAGTTAATAGATAACCAACTATTTTACTGATTTACTATTTTTATATTTTACAAACATACATTTTTTTTTAACCAATCTTTTATTTACTATAATACTTAATATACTACTCTCATAGTCACATGAGTCATTACTAGGTACGCTATAGTTTATAATATAGTATAAAATTAACAATTCATAATCATTGTCGTTGTTGTAAACTTGTATATATTTATTATATCCTATATCCATACTGACGTACAAGTTTTATGTCAATGACGTATTTTATTAGCTGACATGTGACAATTGATTATGTATCAATACGTTGATACAATATATTTACTTGGTAACGAGTAGTTACAACGACCATCACTATTTAGTGACAATAATAATAAATTTTAACGTATTACTATTTTTAAATAACAATATTAATACTTTTTCTCTCGCAATTATATGATCACACCTGTAATAATATGACCGTGAAACAATATTCGAGTCCTTATTACTGTAGTCCGTAGCCTGTATAGGCTCCAACATTCGACTTAACCTCCTTCAATAATTTTATTAACGATTTAGAGAACATTACTTGAAACTTATCTACATATATGTCTTACCGTTCTAATTTATAATATACTAAATGTTAATTTTTTTTCGTAATTAAAACTTTATAAACTTAAAATCAGTGGCGTCAGACTTACATATACATACAATATATTAAATGTAAACTGATGATATGATCGCATCGTGTAATAATTTTGATCATAACATACATAACATTAAACCTGGATAGACAGGTAAACCAATAAATATTTTTCAGCGTTACAATATTATTTAAAGTATATTGCTACTGATTACAACTAATAATATTGAGAGTTGATATGTTGACAGTTAATCAAATTAATAGTATAGATAAATAAGTGATTAGAGTAACAAGATATGTTCTAAATTTCTAATTATTTAATTTATAACATTTATTTTTTGATATTTTATATTAAATTTTTATATATTTCATGCGGTACACTACCGGTTTATATATACGTAGAGGTATCTGTATATTTATTTAATAAATTCATTCTTTAAATTGTCTTATTATTATAAGTTATAATAGAAAGATTAATATTTAATTAAAAATGTTGACAGATTTTTAAAATCAAAAAAATTATAGAAATAAATATCAGATATTTCTTTATAATATTAACCGTATAGATTTAACTGATATAAATAGACATTAGAATAATTTTTCAATAGCTGACGATTGATGCTTTATTTATAAATTGATACCAGCTGTTGGTCGATACTAAAAAATATATTTAATAGTATTTCTACAAAAACAATAGTTAAAACTTAAAACCTTGTTAAATCAACCCATCGCCCATTTATAAATTGAATTTAAATGGTGTATTTAATTGATTTAGTTTATTATTTTAAGCGTTGACACACTCGATTTGTTCACTTCTTGAAATTTTGGATTTTTTCTTGATTAAAAAACGTCGTATAAACGTTCAAAAATATAACAACCGGCAACCGTGACGTTACGTGTTTACGTCAATCGTATAATGATGAGCGATGACGTGATTCGAAAAAATAACGTATTTTCCTTACATTCACGCAGAGCCCGTAATTGTAAGATTATCTACAATACCTGTGAGAATAATAGCCGTGTATAATAAAATGTGATGATAAATTTAGTGTATGTGATTGACCCACCCGCACACATAATTATAACATAGGTTTTGTTGTTACCGTACGGTGTAATACAAACACCACGCGATGTTTTAATATTGTTATTATTATTATTATTATTATTATTATTATTATTATTATTATTATATGTTTATTATTTTAAAGTTCATTTGCGTGAGTAAAAACTGAAATCGCAAGTCGCCCGGCTGGCGCGTCGACCTCATGAAATATAGCCAATATATGTATACTTAGTGGCAGTGGCGGCGGCGACTCGTCGTCGGTGCGCGGCATGTAGTACCATAATATGAATTGGTTGGTGCACATGCCGCCGCAGTGTCGTGCCGACGTTCGTGCGAGCAACTGCAATTATTCCGATCGCACCGCGTTGAGATGTCGTCGGACACCGGCGCCAGTAGATTAGTTGCTCTCACGTCCGAGTAAATTTTTTCTTTAATTTTTGCACATCCGTCCCTCCTCCCGCACACCAAGTGCTATCAGTCAAAAAACGATCATCAGTCCATCGGAAATCCGCCTGCACTGTATCGATTAAAAATAAGAGCATTAATCGTGTTTTACGCTTTATCGTGATGATGCAGTAAAATTATTATATTGTATATGATTAACGCGCGCACGTTTACGATAACGATAAAACCGTCTAATATCCGTCCATCCACCAACGTATCGCGAAATCAGTGACAAAACTGTTGTAGCTATTAGTCATTATATTAAAGTTGGGAATTTTTTCCTCGCACATCGTCAACCGCAGTGGTTACCTTAGCGCGATACTACACCGGTATTGTAATAATAATATATTATAATAATTGTACATAATATCGACGACGACGACGACGACGACGTGACGACAATATCGTACAACAATGACTGTTACTTATACAGCAGAGGTGGCCACGTGCAGAGGTTTTGGATGTTTTCTCAAATTACTCATAAGGTAAGGTGGCTTATAATTTATAACACGTTTAATATTTTCAGATATCATTTTATAGGTACCCGCAAACACGCAACCACTATTGGCCAACTCCGATAAAACGTCGCGTTAATAAAATTAATCATATTATAGGTGGTCGTGTATTCTAATATTATTAATTACCTGTTATTAATTGGTTGATATTAATCAAACGCCATACAATATACTACTACTATTTTATACCTACTACCCTTCATTATACACTAATTTGGAGTATAATAGGCTCATTTATAGTGTGTTTGTATTTGTTCAATGCTGTATATACATGCGGTTTGGTCTTATAGGTATATATACTCGCTATTATACAGTACACCACCGTTATTTATTAAAAAAGTCTCACGTTTTCTAATTTATTGCTATATTTATGAAGTATAAGACATAAGTAACCTACGGTTGGTCAAATACTACCTAACACATTACGCATTTATTACATTACTTATGACCGTTACACAAATTTTCATTTCTTACATCTTATTTATCGTATCAAATAATATTATATTAGTCTTAAGAAGAAGCCATACCCAATATAAAATATTTTCGTTCAGCAAATCCGATTTCGAGTTGATAGTTTGAATACTATAAATACATATTTTAAATTCTTTTTAAAAAATTTATAATTTAATACTCGTAACACACAATTAAAAATGCTCATGTTTCACTTATAAATTTAAAAAAATTGATACTAGGTCAATTCACTTTAATATTTAAACTAAAAACTTCAAATTAGAACATCTAAACAAAAAATTGCTTTGTTGCGTGTTTATAAGACAAACATAACACATGTTTCTCCTCAAATTCTCCGTATTTTACTTCTTATGAATACTAAATTATTGAAATTAAGAGATAACTACCCATTATAGAAATTATAAAGAATAATGTTATCTGTTTTTTTTTTCAAGATTTAGTCGTTGAATTTCTATATTTTAAAAATTTTAAATATTATACATGTTTTGTCTCGTAAAAAATTATGTTATTCCATTATGGCTGCCAAATAAAAATTTTAGACACTCATTATATTAGAGTATTATACTGTACTATTCTCTAAGGTATAAGCAATTGTACCTTGTTTACGGGCCTCTCTTTAAAAAAAAAAGTACAGTATCACAAATTATTATTATTATTTTACTCGATCATTGCCCGACACGAAGGACCATGTGATTTAATGTACCTAATAATATAATAATAATAGCTTTGTTCGAGCCGCATTTTCTGTAAGTATGTGCGTCGACCTTGTACTGGGGAAGTGACTGATCAAACACCGGTTTCTAGATATTTTTGCTATAGTTACTATTATCAAAAACATCAACTGTTTTATTTAATAAATTTAATTATTTTGAGTTCGATTCTCGATCACAGTATACATGTACACAAAGCACTTACAATTTTCAACTATAATACTGAAAAAAAAATATCATCTTTAACGTATATCACATATTTAATCATTATATTATTTTTTATTTCTTTATTGGGCTTTTTTAAAACCATTAGTCTTATCAATTAGGTAAATAAATTTTCAGTATGAAATTAAACAGTTTTAAACCAAATTATTTGCTAATCCAATTTAAATTTAATTATTTATACAACATATACTTTATTATAAAAAGTTAGTAGACAGTAATAAATCAAATATGCATTGTTTCTGACAATTATTAATTGGCCTCTGCAATTGTTTATTTAGCAACTATAATAAATATATATTTATATAATGTAAATATTTAAAATTTTAGATTGTAGTATTTTCTTATGAAATAAATTATTTGAATATTTTTAGTACACATAAATATAATCAAAAACTATATTTCAATGTTTGTAATCTTGTAACTTTAAATTGCTATATTGGAGTTTTGATATCATTATCTTTAAAAAAAAAAATCAAGGTCGGTTAAATCATTAAGATGGATAGGAGACCATATATTTAATTTTCTCGATCATAAATCATAGCACTTCCCTATGATGACTACTATTGTCTATTATTGATTAAATATATTGTTTTCGTTTTAAGGATTATGTTTTTTATATGGAGCTCATGATACGAATTCAAAATATGAAATATTGTATTATAATTATTAACTTATGAATAAAGACAATAATTGTAGATGAGCTAATAATAGTATACATATCACTTAAACTTGTAATACAGCAAAAAAAAAATAAAAAAATATTTAAAAATACTTATAGAATGTAATGTTACTGTTGTAAATTTAAGGTGTGTTAGTTAATAACTAAACAAATATTTTAAAACATTTTGTGAATAGAATCATTAATATAATTAACTATTTATCGTAATTTGTGATAATCATAAATATGTAGATATAAATTATCATATTATTTATAGGTAAATTTAAACTATTTTAAAAAGTGAACTTTAATTAAGTTATTATGAATATATTATTTTTTAAGAGACTAGATAAGTACTTAAAATAAAAGAGATATTAACAAAAGCTTATATTGCTTAAAATATATATATTATATACTATTATATATAATATATTGACTAATTATTCATCGTATAAGTTTAAAAATATTAAAAATAAAATTTAATTTATTGTACGATGACAAAAATGTACAGATATACTTTTTTCTTAAATGATAATTAAATATATTTGTGTTTTATAACTATGCTGTAACTTTTTTGAATCACAAAATAGTTCCCCACTTCACAACATATACGTTTATTATAATGAAATTCTAATTGTTCATTGTTTGCAAATTACTATTGATAACTTCTACATTTTTGTAAGACAATTACGCATCATTCAATGTTTGGGTTATGCTTTATTTACATCACTCAATTACCTTACGTGATATTATTCATATTATCGTAGGTTTATCATTTTTTTATCAGCATAATACACACATAATATAACAATAGAACTGGGAAAATTTATAAGTACCCAAAAGCGCAAGTTATTGTACACCAACTTTCTAGTTAAAATTTGACATTCGTATTACTCAATTTTCAAATACTGTCAATGTATATTTGTTTAAAAATGTATAGTTCAATAACATTAATTCGTGACAACAACCAACTTACAGATTTTTATTGTAGTATGTACCTATTTAATTATGACTATTATTTAAATTTTAATTAAATAAGCCAATTTATTTTTAATTATATATACACAATAATATATAGGTACTTATTTTATTACCTAAGTGAATTAATAACAATAATTGTTGAATTTTCAAATTCAACTAGAGATATTAAAAATTCTTTTAATATTTGATTTAAGACTTATATTCTTTTCAATATTTTTATACCCTTCTAAATTATTCAATATTGTGTTGATACGCAAACAATATACCTACTATATTTTAGCACAGATAGACGATGCGCAAACGATGACCAACAAAAATTTCGTATTTTCAATTCCTACTTCAAATTTCTGTTTTAAACTAATGAATCAAAGATTTTTTAAATTTTTAAAGTATCAATATTTAAATTTATTGTTAAAAAATTAATTGGAAAATGTTACACAATGTGATAGGTGACCGACTTGGATGTACAGGAAGTGTGAGAGTATATTGTACGACTAAAATATATAAACATTAAGAAGCAAATTATAATATCTATATCATTGTGTTGATATGAAATATGGGTAGGTAGCTTTTCATATGAAAAGTAACTTAAACAGCAATATTACAAATCCTTTTTACGTATTACCTATAAAAATGATTGAAAAACGTTGGAAAAAAATAGAGCGTTCTCAATTAAAAATATTATTCTGATAAGATCCACGCTCAATCGTATTTTACATCTTTACTGCAATTTATTCTACAAATAATAATTATACTGTACTTATTACAATTTGTATTAAAGAGGATATGATAAATGCTAGTATATTATTTAGTAGGTAAATATACCATTCTACAATTTTTTTCTTTACATAATAAACAAATTTTGAAGAAATCTTAAGGGAGGAATTTATATATTATTTTCATGCATACCTATTATTAAATAATAATAAATTAGATAATATTAAATATTAATCCTTCTATCCCAAATAAAAAGATGCAACTTTAATAGTATTTCTATTTCCTTGTTATTTATAACTTAAATTATCATAGTTGTTCATTATTTGTACAAATGTATTGTTAATTAAATTATTTATCTAAAATCATTTTAAACTTTTCAATATTTTTCTTTTTTTAAGCCAAGTTATAAAATATTTGTTATTATTATTATTATTAATAATAAATCCTATTTTTGCAATTCATATTCCTAAATATCAACCATTATAAATTATTTAGTCTTTACAAAACTTTAATCTCAACTCAATATATTGTTGAATTAAATTAAATATTATTATTGGTAATTAATAATAATAATATTTTATATATAAGTAACACGCATCAATGAATTTACTAAAACAATTTTAAAAATGGGTACAGTTTTTAACAGTTTCTAACTTTCGTGTATAATGTAATTATATAATAATAAATTAATTATAATATATATTATTGTGATGTTAAAACTTTAGATATTTTATCGTTGAATGAATTAAATTTTGTAAATTGATATGACTTAAGACCAACATTAACAAATTTGTATTTGTCATAAAAATTATTTTAAATTGTACCATGTATATTAGCATAGTATACTATTTGTGTTTAGTTGCATATTAAAAATTAATTGTGGTATACGATACTTTTCGTCAGGGACAATTTTAACGAGGCCCTTTCTGAATAAATGTATAATTTAATTATTGGATGAAACATCAGCTTTCCAATTATTAGATATCCAACACTAATTAATTGTTTCACCTAATTAAGCGATTTAATTACAATATCACGGTTTATTAGATAAATAAGTTGTTCATACTTCTTCATTTAATATTTAATTTCCTCCAAATTTAAATTTATTATCTATATAAAAAAAAAAAATGATCTAATGTTTCTTAAATATTTTATTTATATTTATAAAAAAAAAAATTAAATATAATTAAAAAATTTAAAAAATACTAAGAATTTTTAACTTTTGACCCTATGAGTACCAACTAGATCCAATTTACTACCAGAAACCACCCTCAAAGTTTAAACGTTTTCACTTCTTTAAAAAGTTATTGGAATTATAGAAATAAAAAAAAAAAAATACACATCATTGTAAAATTAGTACATTTATCGCTCAATTTAAAATATATATAACATTGGTAAGTTATCAAAGAAAAATTATAACTTTACAATTATGCATAGTATTATTAATTATAAATTAGATATTAATTAATAAATATGTATTACCAATGGTTAACTATATAACACCAACTAAATACTTTAACATTTTTAAGATTTTCTGTAAGTTGTTTATTTAAGATAAAGTAAATGCAATATAGTTGGTTCGGTCATAAATAATTACATAATTATTATATGTTAAGTAAAAAATTAATGTAATACAATTTGCATCGATATTGTTAAATGGATGATACCTATTTTTTTACAAGCAATTATATTTATAACTAAAATTAAAATAACGATACAACAATTAAAGTTTATATGAATTAATTTTTTTTTTTTAATAATAATATGCAGCCATAACAACATTTCTTAGTCAAGTATTTTATGATATCAGAAAAATTAAAATACATAGGTAAGTTTATACTATAAGCCTCATACCTAATAATTATGCACCACCGATACTAAGTACTCAATATTTTCATCAACTTTCTTTACTGTTTATAGAATTGTAAACAAGATCGTCCATTTAAGTGACAACACTCATTATTTCAAAAAGTTAAATTTTTAAACTAATAAGTGTAAATAGGTACTTAAAATTTAAATGAATCATCTTGCAGATACATTTATATTTTTTTTCTTTTTTAAATTATATTTATCAAATATTTATAATCCATACTACGCATGCAATGATTAAACTGAAGGGAGAGTTAAGAGTGATGAGATGGTGAAAAGGAAGCTCAAATTTGAGCTACTTATGCAATGGTTTATTTATACCTTTTATAAAGTAAAGGTGTATAAATGTATTATTAGCTATGAAGTTAATAATTTAATTAGAGTTACAATTTATGTTAAAAAAAAAAATTAAGAAACTATAACACTATCGTTGTCATAGTAATAAAAAAACCTTCAATACCTACTTCCGAAAATAATGATTAATTGCATTTAAAGTTTTTTTGCTACAAATGTATAATAATAAATCATAAAACGAATCAACACCTAATTAACACCAACATATTATACGTTTCTATAATAGTACGCCTACTTATGTAGTTGTTAATATATTTTATTAGCATAAATTATCATGATTACGTCTTATGATAAATAAATCGTTTTAAAACGAATACTGCTATGTTCAAAATATCTTTAATACGACAATACAGACAAATTACCAATATTTTTAAATTTTTGTTTAACTTTAATCTATTATAGTAAGCACATTATGGATTTTCTACTTACGTATTACAATTTTATACCTAAAATCATGAAAATTTTAATTTTAATTTTATTTTATACCTAGCAATTCTAGTTATCTCACACGAAAATTAAAAATAATAATTTTTGTTAAATTTTCTTGTTGTTAATCACCTTTGTTTAGTAAAAATTATTAATTATATTCAAGCATAACAAATAGTTTTTGTCTTATTGTATATATCTAGTGGTTAGTATATATTATTAATATTTAAATTACATAATGTATAGTAGGTTTATTGTTTATCATTAGTTTATACTGATACGAGTTTATACATTTCAATATCTATACGTCAACCAACAACTTTATCTGGTTTCTCCCACTTGTCATATTATGTCTGTCACGATCAAGTGTTTAACCTATATTCCACAAAAAAAAAATTTAATTGTCCCACTTTTTTCAATGAGGTGATTAATGTAAGAAAAATGCATAGTAATACAAAGAAGAGTAATGACAAATTTCAAAAAATTATTCAAAAAGCTTTACTTAAAAATTGATTACAAATCAAGTGATCAGACAGATATAAGCATTTTTAATATCTATACAATTTAATCTAATCTAATCGAATGTGTAATCTATATTGGTATAATCTAAAATTTAACAGTATAATTTTTATAAATATTTTAGTATATTGATTAAATAAAGGTAACAAGTAGTTATGCATAATTATAAAAAAATATATATATTTTTAGATTTATATACAAGATTTTCAATACTATAACAAATTTTAAAATACAGAACTATAGTTGTATTCATTTAAAAATGTACTATCCAATTAGACTACGTTCCAAATAAAATAATTCAATAAAATACGTTACTATTAAACTATAATATAATAAATATATTTATCTCATTAATCAATTAATATATCTGTTTGTTTTTTTTTTTATATAAGCTATAAGAGTCGATTTATTTGAAATTAACTGAAGGTCATATTGTATTTATTATGAATATCCTAGAATCGTTTGTTATGTTTATTTTATTTATTTTTTTTTTTTTTTAATGATTAACTAAAATAAACAATTTGAATTCCTATATAACTCATATAAATTTAAAACTGTAGATTATTTCTATTAATTGTCCATTATTTGTGAAAACAATATCGACTTTCGATTTTCAAATATAACAATAATTTTAGTGTATTAAATCAGAGTTTATTAATTGTTTTCAAAAAATATCAATAATATAAAAATATAAATTCATAATATTTTTTTATTTTGCAAGCCAAATGTCCCCTATTAAACATATTTCTGAGGGACATCAGTTATCACTTTATCAGTCACAATTATTAATTTATAATAAAATATTTTAAATACATATTACATAAGATGAGAATTATATAAAAAAATTTTCAAAACTCTAAAGTTTATATTTTGTTTACGTTGACTAGTTTATAATATTTGAATTAACTTACACATCTAGAAATATCAAATTTTTTTCACATTTACACTTTATTTCACCTGTATAGATATGATGCATAAAATTGGTCAAATAATGTTTTTTAAGCTTAAAAAATTGTAGTAATAAATAATTTTTAAAACTTTTGTATAATTAATACAAATAATGGATTATTGTTATTAATTTATTATACATCTAAATTTATTATATTTACGACTTACATTACTTAGCGATAATTTAATTTTTAAGAATCTTGAAAGGACATATAGGCCAGTTGAAACTATAACATAATATTTTGTATTTTAAGACCGGTATACCGGTATATTTCATACCTACCGGTGTTGCGCTCTTTATATTTTATGGTCAGTAAACTAATAATAATTACTCTTATATTTCACTTTTACCTTCGACCATAAAAAATATATATTTATCCACTTTAATTCCACCGACATTGAAATATTATATATTAAACATACACTATGTTTATTGACAACTGAGTAATTGGTTAAATATCTTTTGTTATTGAAAAAAAAATATTCTTGCATTTAAAATGTTCTTAGCTGATTTGCAGTTAATATTTGATAATGGTATCATCGTAACTTTTATAAAATGTCTTTAAAACCGACATACACAAGTATAATACACTGATATGTGTGTATTTATATAAACGAAATCAAATTTTTATTGTTACAAATTAGTAATAGGTTTATTGCACTGCATATAATATTGTTTGGTCTATACTATGGGGTTACAATGATACTTATTGATAGTTTTAGTTACTTCTATAATTGTACAATTTTCATTCATATTATTACATTTATAACAGATAACCTAGTTACCTAGTAACTTAAGTTGTACCGAACATAAATAATTTTAATTTTATTTAGGGTTGCTATTTGGCCCAATAATTGATTTATCAATTTTGATGACCGAGCATAATTGGTACATAAAAAGTCATTTCAAACACAATTTATTGGTAAAATCCCTATTACAAGAGTTACTGTTTTTAATGGCAACACATATTGATATTTATATTTATTATAGATTTTTAACCTAAATACAAGTGTGTAGACAGTGTTAATTTTCTGTGCATCTGATATGTACTTTGGAAACCGTAATTGCTTGCCGTACCAACTAGTGTTGTCTCACTTGTTTCTGTCTTATATACGTGTAACACAGAAAATACCAAATTCTTACTAGAATCTTACTAGATAAATATTAATACAAATTTACTTATTATCAAATTTGTAAGAAAAATAAACTCTACTCGAGAAATGAATTTTTTTCACATTTTTCTTTTAACGATCTACATAAATTTGAAAAAAAAAGTATTATCTATGTACTTATAACTCATTTAAAAATGAAAATATGAAAAAAAACTCTTCACTCAAGCACAGTTTGTATACATCATATTTTCTAATTATTTTTCTTGTATGTTACGCATGTGTAAGACAAAAATGAAACATACCGGTACAATGTCCTCTTAATCAGTCTTAAACAACGATAATATTTTTTTTTGAAAACGAGCTCTGGTTTATACCTCATTGTTCATATTATAATTTATATTTATTGTACTCAAAGATCTGTTTAAAATAATAATAATAAGTGGGTATTAAATAGTATAGTAGTAGTATAGAGTTTTTAGTAAAAATAGAACTATACAATACTTTTCATTTTTCAAGTACTATAGTGATAGATTATTTAATAAATATGTAATAAATTAATTGTGTTATTTCATTTTGAAATATTCCTTTATTATTGTAAGATATACAAAATTTAAATAATTTATAAATATATGTGATAAACAGCCGTAGATACTACATAATTATAAATAAGTACCTACACATGGAACTGAGCGCCTAACATTTCTAACAAATAAGAATACCTTTATGAATTTTACAAAGCCTGGATATAACAGGGTTAATTTATAAACATCTGCATTATACTATGTTTTTTTCGGGCTAATCAATTTTATTTTTATTATTGCAGTAAAAAAAAAAAATTTTATAAAATCGATATAGATGTACAAAATCCGTCGCCAAATGTCTTGGCTTAGTGGTCATTGCACAACAATAGTTCACAAATTATTTTAAGATAAAAATATATACATGAAAGTCACGATCATATGAAAACTGGTAAATTTCATGGTTTGAATAATGCACGTCATAATATTATCGATTTTTGTCCAAATAATATGTGCGATTGAAAATTTGAGTTCATTATTTTTTGTTAAATTATTGTTATAACTCGTATGTTAATTATTTTAAATTCAATATTTCGTAATATTAATACAAATTTTTCGGTATTTTTACGTGTGAAAATTTTGGAATTAAATATACAAATCAACGAAATAAATCAAATCTTATTCACTCGACATATGCGACTAAATACTGTATAAAATTAATTTTCGTCTAACGATATCACCAGAATAATAACACTTGCTAGTTGCTACCCGACCAAAAAATTGTTATTAATCATCCACAAACATGGCGACAGCCAGATAAAATCTAGTTTGAAAAAAATTGCCGCCAAAAAAAAAAGCGGCTTAAACGCTCTGTCAAATTAACCGCTGACACTGCAGTTTACCGATTGAATTGTATGCAAACCTAACTACCTATAACGTATTGAATACAAAATATTAGGTACGATTATTACAAATAACAATCTCTCGTTAAACATAATTAAACAGCATGTTTCGATCATCTGTCCAACCATATCAATCAGATATAAACGAAATGTTTACGCACAATTCGCATTCTGGCAACCCTCAAATCAATTATAAACCGATGAAATAAGTCAACAAGTATTTAGTCTAGATTGTTTATTTAATTTCGGCCAGCTGGCTTTATCCACGTTTATCATTGATTTGGCGTTTAAATAAAAACCAAATCGTCTTAAATATTAACTATTTCATCAAAAAATGCTGTGAACTGTTTTCAAAACAATTTTCTCATTCTTAATATTATATACATGGCTGTAACGCGATTGCGCCCAACAAATAAGCACGATTACGCCCGTTTTACCATTTTACCCACAAAAAATGCAACACGATTGCGCTCCGTGAAATATAGGTATACACTATTTAAAAATACAGTCAAAATAATAAACTCAAAGTTTAAGTTAAAAGTTCGAGTTAATCAAATTCGACTGTATTAATACATATCATAAATTTTACAATTATCTTCGTTGTCAATAATATATTTGTTCATTAAATCAATACAGTAATATACAGTATAATACAGTATATTATTGCATAATATTTTTATTAAACAAGACTAGCGGTTTCCAAACTTTTTTTTTCCAGCGGTGCTATTTTTTTGTTTAATTTCAGCCATCATGCCTAGCCGTGAATACCACGAGGAACATACAAAAACAAATCAACACTAATTCTCGTTGATAATCAGTTTTTTTTAAATTTACTGAACATAACACAATACAAGTATTCTAAACATATTGCTGACTTAAAACTAATACATTTTTATATCTGAAAAAAAAATAATAAAAAATGTTAAAAAAGAGAAAAATTATTATAATCACGAATAAAACTATATTACTAAAGTGAAGTGTATGGCTGCTAGCTTATGTTGGCAAAGTTTGGCAATGTCAGGTTTTATTTTTGACGACTGGAGACTGGAGTCGAAGGTCAGGTCTGCGTTGAGGCGATTACGGTATTTTGTGTTTCTTTTTTTTTTTTAGTTTTAGTGTAAGCCAAAAATCCTGACTTGCATAATTAAATAGTGACAAAGAGTAATAGTAATACTTTCTTCTCTCCGATTAAAACCTTATAACTATTGTCTAACTATAAGTAAACCAGAATTCGTCGTACAAATTGTTATTGAAGACATTTTTTAATGTTGGGTCTGAAATCAAATTTCCGCATTCTGTTAGAGACAAGCTTGAGGGTTTTGCATGAACAAGAATGGAAGTAGTACATATTCATAATCCTTCAACAACATCTCTTGAAATGCAGGGAAATACTACTCAGATACATTTTATAGCTGTTTAAGGTGCTCTAAAATCTCGTTGACATCAATATTGGCAGCCTCTTCATTCTTCACCAAAAAAAAAAAAAACTTGCATAATTGAAAACATTCCGTAAACATGACTTTGCCCATATGGCTGTTTTATTTTTAAATGTGAGAAATTGGTTTTTATTGTTTTATTGTTTTTTAGGTGGCGGGGAAGTATATACAAGTTAGTGTGGCCTGACTTAGCAGCATTCCTGTTTTGTTATTATACTTTGAATTTGACTTATCGCTTTGTATTAAATCAACAGCAAAAACGGTGAGTGTACCTTATTTATAATATTTTTAATTTTTTATGACCAATACAATATTATATTAATTTAAATTGTATGCTTAAACAAATAGAAAGATACCAAAATCAAAATTTTAGATATATTTCTGTTTACTTTACAAACAAAACAATAGTTCGTTTATTCTCTTTACACGTTTTATAAAAATTGAATGAACTTGACCCGACTTGAACTTTAGTGGTTTTATCCCCACGGTTATCATTATTGTTTTTACAAAAAAAAAATTAATTAAACTATTTAAAATTAAATAAAACTTTATTTTACATTAACCAAGTTGTAAAATTTATATTATTTATACATTTAGATTTTATTTACTCATTACATTAAAATGTAAATATTTTTTACAGCAAAATACTTATTCTTGCATCAAATTAAGAATTACAGATTTATATTTATACACAACGGTCTAATTTAATTGTTAAACTAACTTGTAAGAATTTTTAAATAAAGTGGTTTTTGCAATAAGCTTTTCATTTAGCTTATATACTACTGTGCGATGGATATTTTAGAGTTAAATTTTATTAAACGTCATAAACATAATTTAAATCAATCAAAAATTATAGATTATTATTACATAATTTTTATAGTATGGAAATAATTCTTGCAATGAATAATTTGTTATAAGTCTTAAAATTGTATACATATTTTCATATTTTTCATAAAATATAGATACCATGTGTAGTAAAATAACTAAAAAACTATAAACTTTAGTTTGGCAATCAATATTAATATGTCCAATTTATTATCAACACCCGCTATACTTTACCAGATACTGAAATTACATGATATTTCCGGATATTTTAATTTTGTGTATATTTTACATTCATAACATGTTAACAGTTATGTTGTAGATAATATAGATATTTAATATTCGAAAATATTCAAACTTCGATTCTAATTAATGTATTTACTTATGTAGTTGTATTATACGAGTACCTACTTATGTTTGCATACATACCTAATACATTCATTGTAATATAAATTTGATAAAAAAAAAATTCCGAGTAAAAGTTTTTTAGATTTTTAAACTCTTATTTTGGTATAGTTTTGAACTTTTTTAAAACAAAAATTATACAAACACCTATGCAGGGTTACATAAACAATCACTTGACATTAACAATAGTGTGAATTATATTTTATTCAAGAATATTCGAAAGCATATCGGATTATTGTGAAACATACAGCGACTTAATACCGTTGTCCTTTGTGCTGGGATTCTATATATCCATAATAATGCAACGATGGTGGGATCAATATTGTTCGATTCCATGGCCTGATCCTATAGCAGTTTACGTGAGTTCGCATATTCATGGACAGGTACGAACAATTTACATCACTATATGTATAAATCACGTTACAACCATCTGTATACCGGTATACTTACTGTTGAACTAATATCCGTTACCAAACCGTAGGACGAAAGAGGGAGATTGATGAGACGAACGATCATGCGGTATGTCTGTTTGGGTCTGACTATGGTATTCTCTAATATCAGCCCTAGAGTAAAGAAGCGTTTTCCCACACTGGACCATTTTGTTGAAGCGGGTACGTATGATTTGACTTGTTACCATGGCAGATATATATTACCAATGTCTGATGATCAGTTTTTTAATCATGACAAATATAATCGTTTACTTAACAATTTTTATAAACTTTTTAAAGTATTCAAATTCATAATGGACTGCTATTGTGTTTGTTGTACAGGATTGTTGTTGGAAAACGAAAAAACAATCGTGTTGGATTTAAATGAAAAATTTCCCAGACACTCCAAACACTGGTTGCCGGTCGTGTGGGCGGCGAGCATAGTGACTCGAGCCAGAAAAGAAGGACGGATCCGCGACGATTTCGCGGTAAAAACGATAATTGACGAGTTGAACAAATTTCGCGGTCAATGCGGTTTGTTACTCAACTACGATTCAATAAGCGTACCTCTCGTTTATACGCAGGTAAATTTGATATTATAATGAATTATTTATTTTACTATCGATTTAAACCATTTTAATATTACGTAAAAACCTGCACTAAGTAAGTACAAAGTTAAATTTCGAACATATTATTCACTACGCTTATTGGATTTTATCTTAAGATATCTAAGTATTTTAAATTTGACATTTTTTTGCATAATCAATATCTATAGTTTATCCTATATTTATAATAACTATTAAAGGGTAACAAAAATGTTCATCACACTCATGAAAATAAAAATTTATATTTTACTTTAAATTAAAAATAATTTTACTGTAATCACATATAATAAATACATTTTATATTAAATGTATATGGTTTTAAATTACAATTTCCTTGAACCACGAATGGCTGCTATAATACTAAATAGTTTTAGAGCCCTGGGACTTTTTTTGTGTTGCACTTCAACATTTTCCAATATTAATTTTAATTTAACTTAGAATTAATATTTTTGCATTATTTTATATCAGTTGGTATAATTATGTATTGTGAATATTTTTTGATAGGACCGAAAACACCAACTTTTAACGTTTTAATAACGCACCTAGGGCTATAGTCTCTTCAGCCTCTTTTGTGTTAATCCGGGGTTGAATGTAACTCATGGATCTACATATAGTATAATATTATAAAATATATAACAAAATAATAACGAGTTTATTAAGCACAGCTTTTATGAAAAAAAAAATCGTTCAGTTTTACACAAATTCTACATTTTTGTATCAACATATTGTTCCATTTTTATTTTTACCAAACATTATTTTAATCGTAAACAAATAATATAAACTTATCTACTCGTGATAACTTTAGACTTATTTATAAATGTTTATTTTTTCTATAGGTCGTAACATTGGCCGTTTATTCATTTTTTATTACAACTGTAATGGGAAGACAATGGCTAGATAAACCAGTGGCGCAGTTGGCAAATCTTAGACAACAAACGGAATCTAGTCCGGCAAATTATAACTATATTGATTTATATTTTCCAGTATTTACTACTTTACAGTTTTTCTTTTACATGGGGTGGTTAAAAGTGGCCGAATCGTTGATAAATCCATTTGGAGAGGACGACGATGATTTTGAAGTCAATTGGATCATTGATCGCAATGTTCAAGTATACATAACGATTAAAAATATCTCAATTCATCTGAATACTTATCGAAACATATATTATTAAATTACGTATAATTTTACTCTTCAGGTTTCGTATTTAATTGTGGACGAAATGCATCACGAACATCCAGAGTTAATCAGGGATCAGTATTGGGATCAGGTGTTCCCGACAGAATTGCCATATACTGTAGCTGCCGGAGAACGTGAACGGCATCCCGAACCATCGACAGCCAATATAGCTGTGTCAGATGCAGACGCTGAATATTCACTGCCACCAAAATGCTCCGAAGATGGACAACCCATAGTAAATATAATATAATTTACACCACACCCAAAACCGCTTAAAAATAATTTAACTTTATTATTTGTTTAGAAATTAGAATACATAGAACACCTAACCTAACCTATCCTATATACTATAATATAGTAGAGTTTGCGTTTTTATTTATATCCTAAAAATATTCTTAAATAATATTTTCCAAATAATTATGAGTTCATATTAAAAAAAATTTTAAAAAAATTCGAGTAATTGTAACTTTGGATTTTTTTAATTTATAAGTAAATTTTTTACTTTTCGACTTGATCGTATAATACTTTTACATTATACCTATTTTGTAAAATTTAAAAAACAAATAGAAATTATGAACAACAGTCGTTCTTAAACTTATTTTTTAGTTTTTCTTGTTATCATTGCGTATATTGAATAGTGCCCCAGCAATCAGCAAATTATTTACCACTTGTTCAATTGAACGTTGTCTATGTTGAGCTTCTAGAGAATTAAAAATTGTTGACAATACGTTATTACGTTACTATATTCAAAGAAGTGATTTTTCAATGTTTTTGAAATTATGGTACATTTATCACGGCTACACCACGACGTACAACAACGTTATACCAAAGGTAATATAGTAAACGTCTTTACCTCAATTATTTGTCATCGACTGCCGATAGGGCTTTACAACACGATCGAATAGTGAGCACAGTACACGCGTACAAAGTCAAACACAAACACGTTACGGTCGTGCCGGATATACGCCGACTGTCAAGTATCGATGACTCATAACAGCATATAATATACGGTGTGGCGGACGTAATGTCGCCTATTCGCAAAACCCGTATTATGTTCCCATACATTTTTGCCCACGCATTAGGTATAACGCGTAAAATAAATAATATTAAATCACATCCATACACACATATTATTAGGTATGCATTACGATAGTCATCAGTCATCACCAATTAACCATACGCCATACAGTTCGTAACACATTTCGTTCTCGCGTTTTGACATCATAGTCTTGTTGCAGGACGATGACGACGCGAACAGCGGCATACACTTCGTAGCGACAGGCGGCAGCTACAAGAGGTCAAACAGTCAGCTGCGCGGCCGTCCCATTTCGTCGCACAGCTCCAACGATCATCACCACCACCTCAACAACCAGAGCGTGGCTAGTTCGTTAAACCGCGTAGGTTCGGTCACCTCCATATTGAAAAATCTGTTCAAACGCACCGGTGGTACCTCAGCCCAGTCGGGTGGCGACGGTGAGTGCCGTTTTATTTCTTCGTAGCCATTATTTAAAGGTTCCCAAAGCCCAAGATACCCCTTCATTCCGTCCCTGGCTTATGATGAATAATATAAGTGGGCAAGATCTTACGTAGGATATAGCAGAAAAAACCTGAAGTTCCTGTACAGGAGTAAAAATTAAATATTTTACCGATTCTTACGCGGTGTTACAATTTATAATGTTAGGTCCTATAGAAACTTAAAAATTTTAAGCAATGTGACAACAGTTCGGCCCTCATGTAGTGATTTTCAATGAAAAAAAAAAGGTCCTACATAAGCGCAAAAAAATAAATGTTCCTCCAAATTTATATTGGATAATAAATCACGAACATAGTTGGATAACGCAAAAATAGTAGTATATCTCCATCCCCCTACGTACCATCACTTACCTACATATTTTTACGAATAGTACTAATACGCTATAATCATCTAAATTTTAAAAAAACTTTAAAATTTATTAAAATTTATTATTATTCTCAAATGAATTACAACTATTGTCTATTGCTATTCTGGCATTTAGTTGACTGTGATTAACACCTATACGAAATCAACACAAAACATTTTTATCTATCATCGTAGTGAACTCACTATACCATTAGAATTGTAAAATTGTGTTTTTTACCAATTTTCAATATACGTAGACATGTATTTTTCGTTAGGTATTTACTTTGTCTCCTATAAAATAGAATTGAATACATATATATATATATATATATATATATATATATATATATGTGTAAATATAAATATGTGTACCTAATACATTATCTTATGCCAATATTATACCAACTATCGTATTCGTCTAATAAGAGTTTGAAAATATGTTAGAATTTGTCATTAAACTAAACGACAATTTCATTTTTGTGAAGTTGAATTCATGAAACCCTTCAAAATAAATTTCAAATTTTCAATGTCAAGAATCGTAAAGCTTTACAATAATTATATTGAAGTAAAAAAAAATATAATAATGTTGTACAAAATAAATTTTATGGCTTATACAAATACATTTTCAAAAATTAGGTTAGTTTAGTTAATAAAATGTAAAAAAATTATTTTTACCAAAAAAAAAAAAAAAATTAATATTTAGTTAGGTCGTAAACGTGCGGTAAAAGCGCTCAGCTATTTATTTGACACGCGAATGATCAATTACTACACACATATTTACACAACCCACATTCAAGCAATTATAAAATTGCCTTAATTAAACTTCTTAAGTATACAGTCTGAATTATATCTCAAATAATCGTAACAATCATTATAGGTAATACATAACTCTAATGTAGCGATGGTTACCAACCTGAGGTAATCAGCTTATGTACGTGAATGTCTATATTGTGTGTTACCTATATAACAATCCAACGCCATAATAATACTGTCCCCGTAACAAAATACAAAACAATACAAAAACAATACGAAAAGAAAAAAAAATTATGAAGAGTGATCAGCAAAAGTTTAAATTATCAACGACTAAAATAGAAAATATTATAATAGGCAATACGTCTTGGAAAGCGCTTATTAAAATACCGTTTCATTAAAAAATAAACTTTTTTTTAAATCACAATTATTTTATTTAATAATTTTCCCAAACTATTAATTTTTTATGTTTTTAGGCGGCTATATCAGGGGTGTCCCTAGACTGTTAAATTGAACTTACTTTATTCCTAAATTACAAATAATAATACAAATTTACTAGGTTATTTACTAATATGAGCTATCTTCACTCAAAATTGTTTTTCACATGCAATTTATTGTAATTAGAGAGTTTTCGGTGGCTTTAAATAGTTATAAGTCATTACAATGAATTAGCCTTCTATATAACTAAAATTCGACGTATGATATTTTTAGTATTTTAATTTTATCACAAGTTATGAGCATTCTAAAATATACAAAAAAATGTATTCTTTTTAAAATGCTCAAATAAATTGCTTCAAAATAAAAACATCTAAAAAATCTTCCGGAAGCCTAAATATTACATTCTCCTTTAAAGGTAATAATAGATCAATTCAATCAACAGAATGATAATAGATATAGGTACATGGATAACATAAATCATAATATATTTATTAAGTAGCTATACTATTTTATTATATTGAATTCACTGTTTTTATGTCTATAAATGCTCTATAAAAATGCTTTAATTTTGTCATTATATACTTAGGAATAATAATTATATACAAATGATTATTAAAATTTTAATCTTTAAGCTGCACTACGCTTAATTATTTTTTTTATTCTATGTAAAATAACCTACAATGTTGGACCTCACAAATTTGTATTTATTTTGGCTCCGCAAGTCTTAAGAAATTAACCTCTTCCCATTGACAAATAATAAGTTTAATTCTCAGAATTTATCCGACCCCAAGTGCAGTTTAAAAATAATGTATCTTCTATACTTATTTTAAAAATTTACATCTACTTTTCGTATTCGTTATCAATACCTAAACAAATTTCAAATTTATCAAAATAAGTGTATACACTCTAATAAAAATTTCTGAACATACTAGTTTCCTTTCTCTGTGCTTAATTTAAAATAAAACAGTTAAAATTTAAATAACTATATTGGATAAGCATTATTTTTGAGCCATTTTTTTTTTTTTTATTTATTTATTAAAAATTACGAGTGCAATACACTTACATAATTATCTAACCATAAATAACGAGTATTTTAAATAAATTACCTAATAAACATAATAGGAAAGTTATATTATTGATGTACTCACTTTTTATGTCTAATTTACGTAAGTCACCTGACCTATATATAATAAAATATAAAAACATAACTACCTATTTTTTAAAAACTAAATAACTTAATCGAATATTAAGTTATTATAACAATTTCTAACGACCTAAACTGGCTAAACTATTAAGTTAATAAGATGTAATCTTTACTACCACGAAAACACATTAAAAAATATCAATACTTAACTGATGTGCTGAAAACAAATTTTTGCTCCACTTAAAATCTAAAATTGTCGTCTATATGAAAAATAAAGACTTGAAAAGAAAAAATTTTTAAATAATTTCATTATTAATAAATAATAACTAATATTATGATACATTATGTTCCTTATATTGAAATCGTTTATGACTTATTTCATACAGGACTTTTGTCAAGGGTATCAAGCAGCAACAGATTTCCAGGCAGTAGCTGGCAGAGTCAAGAAAGTTTACAGAGTAGTAGTAGTAAATTACTACAACAGCAGTTTGGTAGTGTACGAATCGCCGATCAGGTATAGCGTAAAAATAAATAACAACCGATACAATATTTCAAAATGTCTTATCGTTTTTATTAGGTGATCGAGGAACTAGACGAACAAATGACAATCACAGCGGGAGGTCGGCTAGAGAGGCGCAACGAGAAACCAAACGTGCGCACCGTATTTCCGCCTCAACCGCCACTGCCCAACGACTCAGCATCATCAAATTTATCAAATATCACTTACACAGAAGTGTTATCAACTAACGATGATTTTGGCTATCAAGATGGAAAACAAGAGGATACATTGATGCGCAGCGACAGTGACAGCAGTAACCGCCACACGCCCAGTACTTCTAGTTTGTTGTTTGTTGTCGAACCAGTGGTAAGCCAATCTGCTACTGCAAACAACGATGCGCCCAACAGTAGGACTTCGTCAGTCACTTACGATTATGAAACATCTAGACGGACACCAGACCATCATGACTAGTATTTTATTGATTTATTGATTATGTTAATCTCAATTTTATTTAGAATATACACATTCTGTTAAAACAATAAACAGTTCATTTTAAAATGTTAGAATAAAGTACGTACATTTAAGAAATATAATTAGATGTATAATACAATATTATATAACATCAAATATTATTTGACTATTAGTTATTAACTAGATTACTGACAATAACAAATTTTAAAATTGGCTTAACGTTAATAAATGTTTTATCGCTGTTCAAAAACTGAAAAATGTGTAATTTCCTTAATATATATATATGTGTGTGTGTGTGTGTGTGTGTGTGTGTGCGTGTATTTTTTTTTCATTGATATAATATGAGTATATAAAACTAATTGATTTTTGTAAAATTCTAACAATAATCATTTACAATTTATTTTAAAAGACTTAAAAGTAAAAATTATGTTTTAAATTTTACAAATATTTTTCTTTTTCACACTTTCTACTAAATAATATTTCTTAATTATTAATTTTATTTATTAAATTACAAAATTTATCTTAAGTTGTAGGGAAACAAATAAGATATAATATTATAAAAAGATGATCTAGACTCATTCATACAGATATTTATAAACATAACTTATGAATGTAAATCAGATAAAACTTCTAATATTAACATATGGATATTAAACAATAAATGATTATTAATTACTAATTACTTTTCATACAAAATATATAATTTTTCATTGAAATTGTTTTGATTATTATAGCAGCATATCAATTTTGAATACGTTACCAAAGTTCATTAAGGTAAAATTATAATCTATGACAAAGATATTAATTTTTAGATGTTAATGAACTAATCTTTCAGAAAAAAAAGAGCATTATAAATCATTATCATGCATTTAAAAATTTTACAATATTAAGATACACATTCCAAATATTCTAACTTTCAAATAATGAATAAAAATAATTAATTATTAGCTACTAATATAGTTTTTTATTTGAATTATTATTTTATTGAAAATAATTTTAGAATTGTATTAAACTACTATATAAAATGCTAAGTAAGATTAAAATTATAGCAATTATTGATTTAGCTGATGTTTTACAAACTATAAATAAAAAATCTACAAAATTATTATTTATATATTTCAGAATTTATCTTAAAATGAAAAAGAATCCATTAATTTATATTCATAAATAAATATTATTTTACAAATTTAGGAGATATTGAAAAATAATAAACAAAACTGAATAACTACTACGTACTATCAAAAAAATTCTTTTATTGAAAAATAATTTAAGAATTAAATTTAATAGTAAAATTATTAATAAATAAAAAATAATTTCAACTATGACAGATACTTGCATCATAAAATGACCCTGAATTGTCCTCCTTAAAACTAATATGAAAATATTATGCCTCCAGCTTAAAATTTTAACTTTATTATTTAATATAAACATACACATTTAGGATATTGTACATGACAAAATTATAAACAAACATGAAAAACTATGAAAGATACTATTAAATAATATTTTTTTGGATTTAAATATTTTATTTTGTTATTATACAGTATGCTGAACTAGTTTGATGATAATAAAATTATTGATTAAACAAAAATTATTAAAACTATAAGAAAAACTTTTGCATCTTTATGCCTCTGAACTTGTCTTAAAATTAAAAAATTATTTGTATTTACAAATTATATTAATATTTGAACAATATAACCTAATTCTAACTTAAACATTTAAAATGTATTAAAATCTTAAAAATAATAATATTTCTTGATTTGAAATCTAAGAATTTCATTTTACATTATACTAAGTCAGATTAATCTTAATAATATTATCAAATAAACAAAACTTAATAAAACTATGACAAAGATTCTTGCATATTAATTTGCGTCTGAACTTGTCTTAAAAATAATAAGAGTATTTGTGAACTAAAAAAAATATTCAAAGAATATTACTTAATACTAAATTAAATATATAAGATTTTATATCTAAATTTTTTTTTTTTTATCAACAACTCAAGAATTCTATTTTACACTAAACTTAGATTTTATTGATCTTTCTAAAACTAGTAAAACTATGACAAAGATTCTTACATATTAATTTGCTCTGAACTTGTCTTAAAATTAATTGAAGGAGTTTGAATTATAAGAATATTCAAAGAATATTATTTGTTGTTAACTTAAATATATAAGATTTTCTATCTAATTCTTTTTTTTTTTTTTTTTCATTAATAACCTAAGAATTTAATTATACACTATACTAAGAATCTGATTAATCTTAATATTATCAAATAAACAAAAATTAATAAAACTATGACAAAGACTCTTGCATATTTATATGCTTCTAAACAGTCTAAACTTGTCCTAAAATAAATAACTAGCAAATTTTACAGTTTTGTCAATATTTGAACAAAATTACATAATTCTAACTTAACCATTTAAAATATTTAAAGAGCTAAAAAGTAATAATTTATTATAATTTAAATTTTAAATTTTATTTTTATTCATAACTATAAGGATTTAATTTAACACTATACTTAAATCTGATTAATCTTAATAATATTATCAAATAAACAAAAAATAATAAAACTATGACAAAGATTCTTGCAAATTAGTTTGCCTCAGAACTTGTCTTAAAAATAATTGGGCCTTTTGCACTACTCAATATTTGAACAATATTATAGAGTTTTAACTTAACTATTTAAAATATATTAAAAGCTTAAAAGTAATAATTATTTTTGATTTTAAATTATTTTATTAAATTCTTTAAAATTTTAATTTTACACTATAC
>NW_020271213.1:316009-377558 GCF_002803265.2 Melanaphis sacchari | reverse complement strand
TGTCTTAAAAATAATTGGGCCTTTTGCACTACTCAATATTTGAAACAATATTATAGAGTTTAACTTAACTATTTAAAATATTAAAAGCTTAAAAGTAATAATTATTTTGATTTTAAATTATTTTATTAAATTCTTTAAAATTTTAATTTTACACTATACATAGATCTGATTAATTTTAATAATATTATCAAATAAAAAAATTAATAAAACTATGACAAAGATTTTCATATTAATTTGCCTCAGAACTTGTCTTAAATTATATAAAGGATTTGATATATGAATATTGAAGAATATTACTTGATTTAACTAACTTAAATATATAAGATTTTATATCAATTTTTCATTAATAACTCAATAATTTATTATACACATACTAGAATTGATTAATCTTAATATTATCAATCAATAAAAATAAATAAAACTATGACAAAGATTCTGCATAATAATTTGCCTGAGAACATCCTAAAATAAAAATAAGTAGATTTTGCAGTTATGACAATATTTGAACAATGTTATTTAGTAATAACTAAATATTTAAAATTTTATACCTAAAAATTATTATTTATTATAATTTAAATTTTAAATTTTATTTTGTTCATTACTATGAGATTTAATTTTACACTATACTTAGATCTGATTAATCTTAATATTATCAAATAAACAAAAAATAATAAAACTATGACAAAGATTCTTGCAAATTAGTATGCCAGAACTTGTCTTAAAATATATAAAGGAATTGCAATACATGAATATTCGAAGAATATTACTTGATGTTAACTTAAATATATAAAATTTATATCTAATTTTTCATTAATAACCTAAGAATTGTATAATATACTATACTTAGAATCTGATTAATCTTAATATTATCGAATCAATAAATAAATAAAACTATGACAAAGATTCTTGCAAATTAGTTTGCCTCAGAACTTGTCTTAAATAATTGGCCTTTTGCACTACTCAATATTTGAACAATATTATAGAGTTTAACTTAACTATTTAAAATATTAGCTTAAAAGTAATAATTATTTTGATTTTAAATTATTTTATTAAATTCTTTAAAATTTTAATTTACACTATACATAGATCTGATTATTTTAATAATATTATCAAATAAATAAAATTAATAAACTATGACAAAGATTCTTGCATAATTTGCCTCAGAACTTGTCTTAAAATTATATAAAGGATTTGGATTATATGAATATTCGAAGAATATTACTGATGTTAACTTAAATATATAAGATTTTATATCTAATTTTTCTTTTAACCTAATTTTATTATACACTATACTTAGAATCTGATTAATCTAATATTATCGAATCAATAAAATAAATAAAACTATGACAAAGATTCTTGCATAATAATTGCTCAGAACATGTCCTAAAAATAAAAATAAGTAGATTTTGCAGTTATGACAATATTTGAACAATGTTATTTAGTAATAACTTAAATATTTAAATTTTATACCTAAAAATTATTATTTATTTAATTTAAATTTTAATTTTATTTTTTCATAATAGAATTTATTTACACTATACTTAGATCTGATTAATCTTAATATTATCAAACAACAAAAAATAAAACTATGACAAAGATTCTTGCAAATTAGTATGCCAGAACTTGTCTTAAAAATATATAAAGAATTGTAAACATGAATATCTGAAGAATATTACTTGATGTTAACTTAAATATATAAGATTTTATATCTAATTTTTCATTAAAACTTATACACTATACTTAGAATCTGATTAATCTTATATTATCAAATCAAAAAAATAATAAAACTATGACAAAGATTCTACTATTATTTGCCTCTGAACTGTCTTATATATAAAGTGAATTGATTACATGAATATTCGAAGAATATTACTTGATGTTAACTTAAATATATAAGATTTTATATCTAATTTTTCATTAAAATTATACACTATACTTAGAATCTGATTAGCAATGCAACTGAACGAAGTATAATAGTAAATTATGGTATTAAGTAAGTTACTCAATATTTAAACAATATTCTTAAATTTAACATAAAAATTTAGAATATTATAAGAGTTTAAAAATTAACATTTTTTTTTTGGATTATAATTTTGAAATTTTTTGAAATTTTTTTTTCTAACTTCAAGAATTTCATTTTATGCTCTACTAGTTCAGATTAATCTTAATAATATTATCAAATAAACAAAAAATAGCAAAACTATGACAAAGATTCTTACATACTAATTTTCCTCAGAACTTGTCTTAAAAATAATTGGCCTTTTGCTCTACTCAATATTTAAACAATATTATAGAGTTTTAACTTAACTATTTAAAATATATTAAAAGCTTAAAAAGTAATAATTATTTTTGATTTTAATTTATTTTATTCAATTCTTTTAAATGTTAATTTTACACTCTACTAGGTCAGATTAATTTTAATAATACTACCAAATAAACAGAAATTAAGAAAACTGTGACAAAAATTCTTGCATATTAATGTGTCAGACTCGTACTAAAAGTAATAAGAGGAAATAATGCATTACTTCAATATTTGAACAATATTACCTAATACTAACCTATACATTTAAAATATTAAAAGGGCTTAAAAATAATAATTTATTTACATAGTACTTTAAGAATCTTATTTTATTATACAATGTTTTTGTAATTTATTCTTAATAAAAGATTAAAATAAAATGATTAGAACTTTGAAATGATTCTGGTATATTTTTATGCTTCTAAAATTTTCTTGGCAATAAAAAGTAATGGATTTTTATAGATTCATGATCTAAACAATATTACTTGATTCTAACTTAAAATTTATTGTATTATAATAATTACAAATAATGAACTGAAATTAATAATTGCTTTAAGATATATTTATTTCTTTAAGATTTAAATTTTTTACTAGGTTGTTTAGAATTTTGTTTTATTATTGGTTGATAAGTTGACAATGATTGAATTTTTTTTTTTTTTTTTGAACCTGACTTAAAGGTAATTCATTCATTTACTTAAGTACATGTTTAAAATAAAAAATTAGATTGTAAATGTGAGAGTAACTTTTTTTGAATTTTTTTATAACTTTACCATATAATGTAAATTTTAGTTATATTTTACTATATTTATTGGTCATGGTATAGATGATATAATAAATATTGATTTTTCTTTATTTAAAAATTCTCATCTTCACTTATTTGTTGTTTTTTAAATATACTCCTTATTTAAATTTTATTGATTTATGTAAAAAAAAGTTGGTTTTAATTCTACTATCATATTGAATAACATAAATTTCCTAAACTAAGTCACTTCAAAATAGTAACTGAGAGAATGTAAAAATAAATCCTAAGATAATAATCAATGAAAAATTAAAAATTATAAACTATGAAATTGGTTTTTTTAAATATAAAACTGATGATTATTAACTTATGATATAAAAACCTCAAGCTTTGTTTTGTGAATCTTCACTATTAGTGGGATTATCATTATGAATTGCTGCCAACATCGATTCTATGTCCAAGTCTCCTGTTTTGTTCTCCACATTTACATGGTCTTCATCAACGTCTTTCTCAACACTGTCCGGAGTTTCTTGATCAGCTTCTTCTTGTTCTGGCACAGCAGTATCTTCTTCATCCTCCTCTTCTCCAGTAGTTTCTTCTTGCCCAGGTGCAGATTTTTTGATTAACTTACCTTCTTTTACAGTTTTATCATCCGGAGAATTTTCTGTTTCTTCTTCTTCGCCTGCATTTTCTGTTTCTTCTGGTTCAGGATCAACAGATCCTTCAGTAGGGACATTGTCATTCAACATCATATCAGTATTTACAGTTCCTGGTTTGTTACCTCTTTGATTATCGTCTATATCCATTGGAGTCTCCGCCTGCTGATTATTTTCTTGAATCTTGGGAGGTTCTGACTTAATAGTTTTAGTTGTAGTAACTGGTCGAGAATCTTCAGTTTCTCTTTCCTAAAAATTAAAATTAATTAGTAAGACATGAAATAATTTGATAAGAAATTAAATTTATTATTTACCCCATTTGATGTTGATGCAGTTGGCTGATTATGGTCTTTCTGAATATGATCAAGACAATTCATTCGACTATCAAATGATTTGGAACATACTTGACATCTATAAAGTCGTTTTTTTTGTTGTGGTACCTAATTTACGTTTAAATATATATCAATTAAGAGATCAAATTTGTAAAGCAAATTATTAGCTATAATCATTTACTATAATAATAATAAATGAAATATTTAATGAATAAAAAAAATGATGTTACAATTAAATATCATAAATAACAACTTAAATACCATAGTTAATATTATAAAATTATAAGTATATGGAATAAAAAAGGATAACAGCAACAAGATTCAAATTGCATTGAATATAATTGAATATAAATATAATTTAAATTACTAGTTAACTGAATATAAGCGAATTAATGAAAATTTTGAAAGTAAAACAAATGTTGTTATTGGAGTAGAACTCATCTATGATTTTAAATGAACAGGTGATAATCACATTTTTCTAAAATGTTAAGGACAAGAGACTTTTATTACGTGTCTACTTGTTTTGCTTTAGTTACAAAGACAGTCAGTTTCTCTTTGTTTCTGTACGTATTACGTGGTAAATATTGATATTAAATAATTTGTAGATATAAATAATTTATAATCTTATGTGACAAAAATGAAACTTTATACCGATATATAAAATCCAAGAAATTTTTAAATAAGTCATTTGTCAATTTTCTACTAATTAGCAAGACAAGTCGTTCATCTCAAATGCAATTCATAAATATCCAATCTTTATCCATTCGATTAAAATAGAATGGACTAGTAAAACAAGTCCATCGTCTACAACATTTAAAAAGAAAAACCTATGTTTTGTCTTTCATGTGTTAAAAACATAAAACTTAATATAGTAATAGTGTATTATTTCTTACCGGAGTTAATGCTTTAGCTGCTGATTGATTAAGAATAGGTTTTTCAGGTTCTTTTTTATTCATATGAGTGCGCATGTGGAATCTATAATAAAAGTTTAAGTAATATCTTTAAAACGATATTAAATAATAAACATACCGAACATGTCCAAGCTCTTTTGATTGGAAAGTACAAAAACCGCATTTGTATATTTTCATTTTGTTAGCACCATCTTGTTGTGGAGGTTGTTGTTGATGATGTGGTTGGTGTACCTGCTGCTGCTGCTGTTGTGTTTTTAACAATTTTAATGGAGTTTGTACTGAAGTAACAACAGCACCAGTAGTCACAGTAGGAGAAATTCCTACTGTCAGACCACTAGGCACTTTACGCTGACCCTGTTCTAGTTGTTCCTCTGCCTTTAAGTGTCCATTGACAATCTAAATAAAAGATAAAAAAATGTTTTTCATAACATAATATTAGTAGTTTGTTTTTTAAGTAGATAATATCCTTACCTCAACACCCTTGACAGCCTGATCAGGAGGCAATATTCCATACTTTTTCTGAATATATGACAACATTGCATTTTTAACAAGTTTCAAATCATTTTCTAACTTGTCCATATGAGTTAAAAGTGAAGTGCATTTTTTGCACATGTGATCAGCAGGAGTTACAATAACCACAAATTCATCTCCGAGAAGCTCAACTATCTTTTCTGGATATGGTACATTACTGTGTGGTGTAATACTTGAACATACACGTGTCCGTTCACCATACAATTTTGCATCACACAGAAAACAGAGACCCATTTTATCTAAAAAAAAAATTTATATTTATGGCTATAACTAATAGAACGTTAATAATATCATTGAAAATCAATAGAAAACAAAATTTAAAGTTTAATGTTAAATAAATATTTGCAATTTTAAATTATACAATATAAATCCACCATCAAAGTAATGACTAAAATATAAACAAAATTACAGTGGTCGCCGCTTATTATAATCACGGTTAATGTTATCAATCGTTTATTGTTATCGAAAAGTATAGGTACGGGCCGGATCTATAGTTATATGTGTAAATTATGTCGGTTTTTGTAATCAATACGCCGCATAATATTATCAGTTTGAGTTCATAAAATCAATGTCTCATAATAAAGATATAAATGTTAGTGGTGTACATACATATTATACATATTTATTTATTTACATTTAATTTTTTATTTTTTAAATTTTAAATTTCCAATTTATACCTACATATGTACTTTAATTATAAATAAATAATAATAAATAAAAAAATTATATTTTTATTAACTATGTATTTAACGTAGATTTTATTATTTTTTATAACTTTTTTAACTTTCGTTTAATGTTATCAACCGGATTATGTTATCAGTTATGTCCCGTACCAAAGTGATTACATTAAACGGCGACCACTGTATATAAACCTAGCTAAAAACAACTATACTTAGTTCCACCATTTTAGCGTAAACAAATTAATCACAGAACAAATTGCAAACTCCCTAAGCAATGTCTAATAATTTTGTGATTGGTCACCACAGGTTAACTGCAATTATCGTTAGAAAAGTTGTTCTGCCAAAACAATTGGCGGCAGAGACTATTTATGGTAGAGACATATGCAGGTTTTCACCAATTTTCATCCACAGCCTGTTGTCATCATATTTGGAACGAAGTATAAATAGATACTTAGGTCTAAGGTTGTTACCGAATAATTAAGAATTTAAATCAGTAACTAATAAATTGAAATCTAAATACAATCAAGATATCAAAGACTTAATGGGAATGAATTTTTAAAAAATGCCTTAGAACTTCAAGAAATTTAATAATTCAAGGTACGATGAAAATTAATAACTATACGAATCAATTACTACTCCAAACTGAACATTTTCTATGCTCAAAAGTTTACATTTAACCTTATTAGTTTTAATATTAGAGTAAATTTACCTTTTATTTAACTAAATGGTACAAATTCTATCTATATTAGTGTTCAGTATTTAACAATAGTACATGTTTTTATGTTGTATATATCTATACTTTCCTAATAAGAATTTTTCAACGTAGAAAATATATAAATATTACATTTTAATTAATAATAATTAAAAAATAAATGAACAGTGTCATATTTGATCACTTCATATTATGATAAACACTTATTATAACTAGCATTATAAATAAATAAATGTGAATATACCAAACAATAAAGTTACTTAAAAAATGAATGATTATTTGTAAAGAATAAAACTAGACAGAAAATTTGAACGTTCTTCACAAAACGACTGTGCTATGTGTACCGCCCAAAAGAATTACGTAACAACCAGGTAAAAAGAATTAAAAAATTAATGAGTGTTGTTGAATTACACGAACAAGACGATCACTGGACAGCTGCTATTGTATAACAAACGAATGTACGACGCCGTTGAAAATTAAAGTATTAACAAATAACGATACGACAGGGAAAACGATGCCTCGCACACTTCCACACCAACCGACGTAAACGTTAAAAAATGGCACCGAAAAAGAAACGAAGGAGAAGATAGCAGGAATAAAACAGTACAATTAGTACAACTGACGAACCGGAGTTTTTACTTGGTAGTTTTGTACCCCACACTTGAAGAATAGCGTCCGATCATTACTAGTATACCTGACAAAACGCAGTGTGACGGGTGGTAATATTGTATCGACCGACGCCACGGTACTGATAAACGGTGCCGCGTACTCTACTTCTCTAAGCTGTTTGTCCTACGAATTTTCAAGTGACAAAAAACCGGCATCGACACGGGCGGCAAGTCGCCGACGTCGTGCGCGGGCTGTTTAAAATATATCAAAACAAAGGGTTTCGTGTCTAGAAACGCAAAATATTTTTTAAAGATGAATTGACGATAAAAATATCGAATATTAAACGACAATATGAAGAAAGTTAATAGTTTAGCGCCGAAATTTGATCAGGCTAACCTATCTGTTGTTGACGAAAATGATAATCGAATAAAAAAATGGCGTCCTTAAACTCGCTTCAAGTAATAGTCACGATGAATACGACTTGCCCCAAAAAAATTATGGACTTTATCAATCCCAAACACCTAATTTGTTTCGAACATTTTGAGCAATAATATTAAAAACACGAATGATGTTAAATGTATTAACGACAATTAAATAACAACAGAAAATGGTCGAATATTACACAATAGTAAAGCACCAATGTTCCGATCAGGTTGATCTATAGTCCATAACGCGGATAAAATGGCGTCATTATATTCCTCATGATTATGACTTACCCGAAAACATTACACTTTCTACTATAGCTTGTTTAGTCGATTTAGCGATCACCATCACTTTTAATTAACCACAACTTTAAACCGAAACAAAACAACTCAAATACGCACGGCTCCGCACGTCGTAAATTATCGCGAGAACAAAATATAACAACATCGACTGAGAAAGCGTTAATTAAATTTCACACAAATGTTTGGCGGTTAGAAATAAATTAGTTCAATGCTTACCTTTGGTTCGACGGCGTGTACGTCCGTACGAACCAAAAGACGAATCCTACGATGAAAGTACTAACTCACTATATGTCCACCAAAAACACGCTTGTACATTAATACGAGTAGCGACGATTTAAAACTAAGTAAGAAATAAGAATGATGTACAAAAAACGGCAATGACTGTCACACCGAGCGAGTATGACTCGTGGTGTAGTCGCGTGAGTGAGCCACTGTGCTAAGACGCCAAGTCGAAGCGATGGGCGAATGAAAAAAGGCGAATAGGTGATCAAGCTGACAACCGATCGAAATGACTATCACTTATTTACCAATTTATTGAAGAACTAGTAACGTACGCTGGCACGTTACAAGTGAGATAAGAGACGCCCATTGGCTATAAGACATAACCGATATGACTACAACTCTAACGTTGCGGTAATAGCGGCACTACCAATACCCTGGTTCTCAAGTCTACATATCAAAAACGATATTTTATTATTCAATTATCAGTTTATTTATCGTTTACGCGGCCACTGGAGTCAGGAACGTGTATAATGATAGCGAATAGCGATAGTGATTAGTGGGATAGAACATAATATTTTATAGTATTGTCCCATCATTTAGTGTTTTAATTTTTGATCGCGAACTGAAGTAAAATTGACGAAATTTGAGTTGTTATTCGTTTAACTTACATATTTCATATTATTTTCATTAGTACAATATTTGTTTTGAATATTATATAAATATTCATTATCACATGCGCTTTCTCTCTGCCATTTTATAAATTAACTCACAATTACTAACTTTAATTGATAAAGTAATGAGTTATAACGACAATACATTCAATAGTGAGTCATATATATGTTAGTATATTATACTATAATAAACTTTTGTGTATACTTTTATTTTCCTTTGATTAGCTATGTCGGGTAATAGCAACAATAAACGTCTAACGCGACGACCTATGGAAACACCTGGTTTAGATGTAAATAGTATACCTCCACAACAAGTGCAGTACAACTATGCCCAACAAACTATGTACTCTCCACCACAAGAACCTCAAACAATACCATCTCAACAACAATTCTATTACAATGACTTTACATCAATTCCCTCGCAACCACAACATGGATATGGAAATAACGATTTCGGATACATTGGATCAATGCCAACAGATAATATAAATCACCGGCAACATTATTCGCCAAGTAATTAATAACTTATTAATAATTTATATGTATTGATAAAAATATAGCTACTTTAAAAGTGTTTAATTATGTTATGTATGAAAACAGTAATATGGTGTTATCACAGTAGACATTTTTTGCAGATATAGAAAGTAGAAATTATCCATAGTATAAATTATTACTAGGGGTCGGATTTATATGTAAATACATATTTTTGCTGTGACTTGATAAATAAATTTAAATAAGTGATAAATTCGTTTTAAGGGATTTCCAATAAATTTAACTATATTTTATTTTACATATTTTTACATCTTTTGCCATAAGTACATGTTTTTACATATTTCTCAATAATTCCATTTTTTCCTACATATGACAACAATTTGTTTATTTATGATTTATTAATAGCTATCAAAAGTATTCTCTGCAATAGACGTTCTCCTGAATTTTCATTGAATGTAGAACTTACTTTTTCAGACATAGTCAAAATGAAATACTGTCCAATAACATTAGTAGAAGTCGAAGGATTATTTAGTTGTTATAAAGCAGTTTTATGACCAAATTGAAGGTCTTATGAATTTGAAAATTTAAAAATGCGTGTGATCATAAATATAATCAAGATAATTAATTTTTTTTATTTATATTTTTTTCATTTTCTTAATAATTTTGCTATTTAAAATATAATTTGTTTCATTAGTAACTCATATGAATATATTAAATAATTAAATATTAATAAATAAATCATATTAGTAAAATACATATTTTGAGTGTTTTAGCACATATTTATGTACATATTTTGGTAGCATAAATACATATTTTAATTTCATAAATACATATAAATCCTAGCCCTAATTATTACAAACACAATAATTGCAACAAAAATATAAACATATAATATTTATTATGAGTGACCGTTGATAGTAATATAACTTCATATAAATAATATTTAACCACCTAATTATAAATTTAGTTTTAAATTAAATTATAAATATTTAATTAATAACATAGATCATTTACTTAAATTTCATAGATACTTTAAAATTATTTTGTTGAATATCAGGAACATATTTTTTTATAATTGTCTATACAATTTTTTATATTCATTGTTTTCACCATTAACAGTTTCCAGCATCTAAATATGAAAAAACAGGAACTGTTGTTTATATTCTAGAGCTGTATTTTTCAAGAATAATTAAGATTTGGAAAATATCACTCTAGACTTTATAAATTTTGACATCACTTTTGAGTATATTACACATAAATTTGTATTGAACTTTATAATAATTATTGAAATAATAAAGAAGAAATTAGTTATTTCCAGTAAAATATACATGAGTAATAGAAATTTATAAATAAAATATGATATTAATTATATAACATTCAAAAGTATGCAGTAAAAAATTTAAATCATCACCTTATAACTCTGTACAGTTTATACAAGCCTATTATGAGAATTTTAATTTTCTACTCCTTATTATTTCATTATAATTTTAATACATTTATTTTTCATATTTTCCTTTTAAAATACTGTATTGTGTATTAATATCTGCTGTGTGTATTTCCTGTAAATAACTATTCTTCTGTCAAATGCTTTATTATCAAAATTAATATAATTTAAGTTTAATATGAAACCAAATGTATAATACACTAATTGTATCATAATTTATACAGTCCTTAGCAATAATTCTTAAATTAAACCTTACCTAAAAAATAAGGATTATGGTTATTATTTTACTATTTCATTATTTCCCAACTTAATATCCATTTACAAAAATTTAAATCTATACAATATTGTTTCTTCTTTTATACTGTTATTTTGAAACATGTTTGTTTCGTAGAACTTTAGTCCTATTTAAATGATAATGTCATAAGTCATAACTCATAAATAAAGTATTGTATACAGAAAACTTATCCCTATTTAATACAATCGCACTCAGATTATTACAATTTTGTGCGATTGACCTGAGTATTGCTATATTGATTTAATTTAAATTACTACTATTTGTCAACAAAATCTATGAATCACTTTGTTAATAAATTATATTAGAAATTAGAATTCTATACTTTACATAAATCACAACTATAATCCAAATCATTTTATATGTTCATTAATTAAATATTTAATGTTAACAATATTAAATTTCCTTTATTCAAATTTAAAAATATATATATATATATTATTCTTTTTATCAGCTTTTAATAAATTATATTTCTGAAAATGTTATATTTTTATACTTATTAATAGATTCTAGAACTTATTATATTAATTTAAGCATAAAGGACAGTTGTTTTTCATTTAATATTTTATAATTTGTAAAAATATTTTATCATTTATTCCTCATAGAAAATTAAATTATTTTTATCTATTAGTTATTATTTTTTGGTATACTGTATTAATTTTTGTTAATATTAGTTATTTTAAAGTAATTAATGTTTACAAATTTTATGTAACCACATGATTTCTCTTACCATGTATATATCATGTTTTAATTAGATACTTTAATAGTTTATTTATAATTTTAGGCCCCGGTCCAAGCCCTCAACCAACTCAACCAATGATGTTTAACCCTTCAAATAATTTAGTTGATGCGTTTGGAAGTAATCCTCTATTAGCAGGAGTTACTGTGCGATATGGACAAAAAATTTTAGGACAAGTTGTTGATGAAAATGTTGGAAAATATACAAGTGGAATAAGTTCAGAAATAAAACGTTATTTTGCTGTAGATACCCGTTATGTGATCTCCAAACTTGGATTATTATTATTTCCATTTGCTCATACAGTAAGTTAACAAAAAAAAAAAAAAATGGTTATTTATTTTAAATTAAATATACTTTAAATAAATCTTCTAAATAAAATAAGCCATTGATTTAAAATATACTGAATAATAAAGTTAACTTAATTGCTTTTAAGGATTGGTCAATTATGTTGGAACCAACAGGGCAAGCTGATGATCGTCGACGAGCAAGACCAAAAACAGATGTCAATGCACCAGATCTTTATATTCCTACTGTAGCTTTTGTAACGTAAGATTAACATAACTGTTTTACTAATTTATCTATCAAAATTAAATTATTGATAATTTTACAGATATTTACTCTTTTTGGGTCTCATACTTGGTAAACATGGACAATTTAGCCCAGAACTTTTAAGTGTACAGGCTTCTCGTGTTCTTGCTTGGGAAGTAATAGTAGTTTTGATGGAAATATTGGCACTATATGTTACAAATATACAAAGTTCACTACGTTTTTTTGACCTAACAGCTTATTCAGGATACAAGTATTTTGGGTATGTAATTGTTAAAAGTGTTTATGAAATCTCTTCTTTTATCATATAATTTGTATTAAAACTATCTTTATCATACTTTTTATTTAATATGTTTTAATTTAAATAATATCATATTAATATTTCTTTATTTACAGAATTATAAGCTGTATTCCAATTGGATTACTTTTAGGCGAAACTGCTTTTTATCTTTCCTTACTATACATTGGAATTGCATTTATATACTTTTTGGTAATATATTTTTAAATAACTCTTAAGATGAACTATTGTTATAAAATGTTCAACTATTTTAATCTTTAGTTATTTTCAATGAGATGGCAGTTGAATTCAGTTGCAACCGTTACTAATGTTGGCCAACCAGTAGTAATGGTTGAATATAAGCGTAAGAGGACATTATACTTCCTAATTTTAGCAGTGGCCATTCAACCAATAACTACATGGTACCTAATATCTTATTTAACATTTACTATGAGATGAATATAACATGAAAACTTTTCAAAAAAATTATTTTTTCCATGGAGTAATTCAATTTATGTTATTAAAAACTGTGTACATAATATTCATATTTTTGTTTTATATATTTTAATTGTCTTTATTGGTATGATACCTTTTAGGACAATAATTGTAACAATCTATCATATTACACATTCTGAAATATGTATAGACAGTTATATTTTTATATATTTAATAGCGTAATCAATTTAATTTTTGGTTTCTTAATAAGAAATTTAATAGTTACATATAAATTGTGTTAATAAATAAATAATACCACGTTATATACAATTTTGTAAAGCTATTTAATATGTATATTTTAATAGTTCGTATATATGATTATTTGTAATAAATATTAATTTAATTATAAATTAAGTCCTAATATAAATTTGAATTTATATTTTTAAAGTTGCAATTGCTTATTTATTTATCTTTTTATTAAATTTACTAGAGAATTAAGATAAAAAAAAATTAAAAAATTGTTATAGTTATTTGAAATTTTAACTTAAATTATATTTTTCAGACGTTTTTGTCCCTTGTTATTATCTTTAATGGGAGAATTATATATTTAGTATCTTAACTTAAAAATTACTTCAAATTAATTACTATTTTAGGATATTAATGTAACATAACTGTATGAATCAAAATAAGCTTTATGTTTAATTCTTTATCAAGATAATACTAATTTTTTAGATACCAAAACATGTAATATTAATATATTATACTTTTATTTGTTCATAATTTTTATAGCATATATTGAACAGATCATTGTAAATCTTAATTTCCATTTAATCTTGTTGCTGAAATTCCAATTTTTTTTAGATTAATCAAAATATACAATTGGTAACTTTGATGACATGTAAAACAGTTTGATTTTAAATACATTTTTGAATTAATATTAAACATTTTTTTGATTTACAACATTTATATATTTTAGACATTAATAATTAATGTATTTCAACTTACAATATCTTCAATTTTAAAAAAAATTGATTCATATTGTATATTCTTTAACAAAAATATAATTTACACAGCTTTTTTAAACCACTCTATAATAACGCAAAATCTTTGACAAGCTTACCTCATATTAATTAATTTTAATTTTTAAATTTTGAATTTTGAATTGATATATACATATATATATATATATATATATAGTATAAAGATCTAAAAATTATAACAATGCTATTTTTAAGAACAAAATGTTAGAGTCAAGTTGAATTACATTATCTATTATCTTTATGTTAAACAATCATTTTGAGTATCCATATATTATGCTATACCCTTAAAACTATAAAAAAAACTTAGAAGAATCTGTATTATCTATTCAAGTCTTAAGTAAAAAGTTTTATGAAGCTTTATTATACAGTATAATTTATATTTATCGATTTTAAAAAAGTTCATAGAAATTTAAAACGTTTATTTTTAATTATAATAACTGATAAAAAAAACTTATTAGGCAACCTGTATTTAATACCCGAGATATGTTACTTGAAAATATTCTAATAATACATAAATTGTATATAAAATCTAAATTATCTTCAGGTAAGTAATATCATATTTAAACATCTGCTATTAATATAAAATATTTAGAAATTTTTTTTGTTTATAAAATACAACTAAAGAGCAAAATCAATTTTATTTTAAATTAGTGTTGGGAATTATTCCTGTTTAAAGTTATAGTTTTCAGTTTTTCTTAATTGTTAAGAAATATGTACTAAGAATATTTAAAAGTATCAACTAGATCCAATATGTTACCAGAAACCAGTTAACACGCTCAAAGTTGAGAATTTAAGCATTTTCACTATTTCTATATAAAAATATAATAAACGTTAGATACAAAAACAAAACAAAAAAAAGTTTATTAACTATCATTGCCAATAACCAATATATAATTTATTGATATTCGTTTACTAACTCACTATCTCACCTCAAATATCGCTATTCCTATAGACATTATAATTTTCTAAATATTTTGGCTATTTTTGTACTGTTTTTAAATATTTTAGTAATTCAACACATTTTTTCAATTTAATTATTATGTAATTCGATTTTAGTTTATGAGAAATAAACCATGACAAGTTTTTAAAAGATTTTCATTAAGATTTGTTTTTGGAAATAAAAAAAACTTTGAAAATACTTATAACTAAGTAGTATGTATTTAATACAAGATTATCAAATTTTGGAATTAATTTTAGTTTTTTTATTGAATGTCGATAAAAATTTCAGGCTTTGACAAAAATAATTTAAATTTAATAATTTTACCTACATAAATTGTTCTTACTATTTAAAAATATTAAAAATATTTATTCATATATTTTTTTTTTATATGCATTTAAACGAAATTATAAATTAGTAATATAACAATTTTAGCTGTTTTATTCTAATTAAAAAATATAATTTCTGGAGACAAAGGAAAATGTAAGTATGTTAAATTTTACTAATTTACTGTATACAATGATTTTTTCTCACAATTTAAATTAATTTAAAAAAATCACTTGCCTACGTATTTTTAATATTTTTAAGCTTCTATAAGAACAACTAGGGTAACTATGTATAGTTTAATAACAGTAGTCAGTTAAAATCCTCAAAGTTGTAGATTAAAGTATTTTTCACTTATAAAAGTACCTATGTACACTACATAGACAAAATAATAATACACACAAGAGGCATTGAGACGATATTATCACTCCGCTCAGAATCATAAATTAAAAATACTAGTCCTAAAATACAAATTATTTTATTCAAAAAATTAAAATTCTGATTTTATGTGCATAATAAATAATAATATTGACTAAGTTTGGCCTATAAAATTATAAACTGTTTCATAATATTAATATAATTGTGTAACAACTAACAATATGTATTTTAATCAGGTATTATTAATTTTAAAATTTTTTGAATTTAATAATTTGTATCCTCAAACTTTTTGTCTGATTTGAAATACGGGCTAGAATTTTTTGTCTGACAACAAGAACTCACAACTCACAAGTCTGTACTTATTATCAAAGAAGTGCATTTTAATTTTTGACAGATTATTCTACGTGTAATGCTAAACTAGTAACTACTAACTACACAACACAAAATATTTATCACGTTATTTTGTCTGTTATCGGTTTAGATTTCAGCAAAAAATTGATTTGTTGTTATCATCGTTATCAACCTGAACGCCGAGAATAATGACTACACTGTACAAAAGTATAAAACGCCTTAACAATTATCACTAGACACTAATCATTATTCATTACATTTTACATGTTACATCATTAATTATATTATTAAATTCTATGACTACCTCTTAAAAATATTTAATTCAATATAATTTATAATAAATTACTATTTCTTTATGTTTAATGTATGTATTTGATTTTGTTTTGTCCCAATCTCTCAATTAAACTTCAGATTCTATCATTGATATTATAAATTCATACAAATTACTCTATTCATTAATTTACTGTACATATTTTTTCATCAAATGTTACTTACATTTAGGTGAGATTTTCAAATTTAATATTACCATTCAACCATATTCGTAGTAGTATTATATTAAAAAATGGGCCTTTGTAAATGTCCAAAACGCAAAACTACGAGCCATTTTTGTTTTCATCATTGTGTCAATGTTTGTGAGCATTGTATCGTCAACAACCATACTACAGTAATTATTCATGACAAATATAATTATAATTTTTCTGGTTATTTTTTATCCTAACTTTTAATAATAACTTTGCTCTAGTGTACAGTTAAATCGTATACCACCTGGCTGAAAGAAGCCAGTGGTGGTATATCATCATCAACAGCTACAGCAGCTGCATTATGTGCAATTTGTCAAAAACAATTTGTCTTAACATCAAAAGAAGTTGATAGTTCAGCAGTTAATTTCAACAATTCTAGAAGTAATACAAAAGCTCCTTTACGTCTTTTATGTTATCGTAAGTATACAATAAGAATATTAAGGTTACCTATACAACTTTTAAAATCGTAAATAGTGTATATTATAATATAAATCAGGAGTTTCCAACCTATGAGTTACAGGTGTAACTCAGAACTGGGCTGTAGAGGCATTGATCAACGGCTTGCAAATTTTAAATTATTTTAGTAAAATATAAACGTTTAAAATTATTTTTATTAGATTTGGTTATAATTCCACATTTAATTCTTTCTTGTATATTACTTTATTAGTAAGGCTAAGATGTTTATAATATTGCATATTTTTGTTCTATTTATCCAATTTAATGCTAACCTGGATGCAAATTTAATTAATGTTATACTGAATCAAATGATATTATTTTTATTTTGCATATTTTATGTTTTTGTAATTTAATTGCATATTTTGGGATTTTAAAAATAAAAATGCATATTTCAGTACATTTTTTTAAAAAACAATTTAATTAACGAACTAATACAATTAATTCCACAATTTGTATATATAAATTTTATAGATGGTAACTACAGTCTATAATCTACCAAATATTGACGTAAAATATAAATGTTTATTATCGACTTATCGTATTTGTTCAAAATTACAGTACTTAATTAAACAAGATCTAAGATAACATCAGTTGATGTAGAACGGTGCTTTTCACTTTACAAAAATTTACTTAACGATAATAGAAGCAGTTACAAATTTGAACAAATTAAAAAAACCATAGTAGCATAGTATAACACTAATAATACCATAATGGTAATACACTAATACCTAATTAATAAATAATAATTTAAATTAAAATAAATTAAACGCTATGTAAATTTAAAAAATGTATTTAAAATTATATTTAAAAACAATAATAAATAAAAATAATTATTAAGTAATAAAAATGAAATATTTATGCTTTATGAATTTTAATAACATTTTTTATGCATATTTTGATTGCATATTTGATAATTTTTTATTACATAAACATCCGAGCCCTATATTATTAGTTAAGTTAGCCTCGACATTTGTTTTACAAAATTAGTGGTCTGCACAACTAAAAAGTTTTGAAATCATTAATCTAAATTAAAATGTATCATTAAATTCTTATAATGACCCTGTATTATTTGATTATTTAATTTCTTATAATTTTTAATCAAATATGCTGTAAATCTTCTTGAATATATCATTAATTTATAAATTAAAACTACAGTAAGACCTCATTAATTTGGACTTGTTTAATCTGTACAACCATTCAATAATACTTATTATTAGTATTATCATAAAAGAATCCCAAAATTCTGTAATTTCTTCAAACCAGTAAGAGTATCAAATGTAGTAAATAAAAATGTGCCTTAATCATCATGTTCTAAGCCTGTACTATACTAGTCATTCTATATTTTTTAGGATCTCATACTGTATTGCATTATTTATTGTATTTTAACACATTCATGTATATATAATATGGGTGGGTGTGGGTCTTAAGATAGATTGGTACTTTATAAACCTAACCTAGGAAACATATTCAATATTATTTTCATGCACAATTTATAAAAACAAATATTAAGTTCCTATGGTTTAAATTAATATCAATTTGTATAGCTTGTTTAAATTTTGCCCACCAAAAAGAGCTATTATTGATATATTATCAGTTACTTATTTTATCCATGATTTATTCAAAAAAAAAATGTATTTTTAAATTTAAAATACATATTCTTTTTACTAAACAGTGTTTAAATATCTATCTTGGTTTATTTCATAGGTTATTTTTTTAATTTAAACTTTCTATTATTCAGACAATATAGAGCCCTATTTAATTCAAATAAAAACTTATTCATGATAGACCAACGGTTATTTTATAGATGTTTCTATTCAATTTATAATTAACAGATGTAGTACATGCACGTTGTTTATCGTCTTATGTTAAGAAGCAATTTAAAGAAGGAAATATTTTAAAATGTCCATCATGTGATCGGCAATTATGGATACAACAAGAGCAATCGCAAGTTTCAGATAATAACTTGGAAGTCGATTCCAATGATTTAACACCTGTTGCATCATTGTTGTATAAACATTTATTGGATAATGGCAGTTGGTGGGGCCAGGCATTAATTACAAATGGAAATGTACGTAATAAATAATAATGTATCATTTAAATGTAAATTATATAAAAAAAAAAAAATTATGAATGTATTTATTTTAAAAGGTGAATGATATTGAGAAATACTTACTTGAAGATGAAAATCATGAACTCGAAGAATCTGACGAAGAAATACAACAATTTGAAAACAATAAATCTCAAATGAATATTATTTCAGACAATAAATCTCCAATCTCACCAGTCGAAAAAATGCATTTGGCTAATAGTAACATTGATTATTATAATCATTATGAATTAGCACACACAACACCAGATGTAACAACAATTAACTACCGTAACAATACGAATCAAATATATCAGCCAATTCATCATCGACACTTTAACAATAATTATGGTAAATAATATTAAATAATTAAGTGAAACACAGCAATTTTAAAGTTTATGTCATGTCTATCCTGACTGTTATAAAAAATTTTAATCATGAAGAGCTAGTCAACTTCTTTTATTTTTAGAAGAGGTAAATAAAAAATATTATTTTCTTATGGAATTTCAAAGATATGTGTATATAATTTATAACATTTTAATTTCATATTTATTTCTATCATATTTACAAAATAAAAAATCTAACGTTTATTTGCATATTAAAATATTAATTTATTTATTTTTAAATTAATTAAAAGTATAAAAAATATCAATTTAAGACATGACTCTAAAATTAAAATATTTAATAAACATCTTACAGCTGTTTTTTCTATTTTATAATATAAATGTGCTAAATGTTAAACTTTAATTCAATAAAACTCTGATTTGAATATTAGCAATAGAAATTTATTTATTTTTATGATTATGTAATTTTAAATGGTACTTAGATATTTTTATATTGAAAATAAGTAATCAATTTTTTTTAGGTCAAGATTCAGCATTAACATTACAACAGTTGCAACAACAACAACAACAACAGCAACTACAACAAAAACAATGTTCATCTGTTAATATGACAACAATTGCACAAAATTCAGATTTAAATAATAGACATGTAATAACATCCATTACTCCATTATTAAATAATGAAAATAATTTGAATCATGATGAACAACAAGATCCTAGTGGCAAATATAGACCTAAAAAGTTCAATAACCAGTCTTGGTCTTTAGGTTACCAACGGCTATTGCAATATTTTCGAGGGTAAGATAAATAAACACAATTTCTTAACAGTTAATCAGTACAAATGTCTGATTTTTATTTTATATAAAGTTATAATAAATAATATTTTAATATATTATATTTTTTTAATTATTATTATTTACTTAAGATACAAATTTAAGTGTAATAAGTGATGAATAAACAAAAAAATCAAATCATGAATAAACTAAAATACTACTTAAACATATATTTTAATAACTAAGAATAATGTTTAAATAGTTTTATACTTGTTACAATTTTCTGTTGTCAAGATTATCAAATTTAACTATTAATATCAGTTTAAAATAAGAAAATCATCAATTTTCATTAATAAGTTATAAGTTGACGAAATTTAAATATCCAAAATACTTAATTGTAAAAGAAAAATCAGTGAATAAATAAAATAAATTTTATTTTTCATAGTTTTTAGAAAATTAATTAAATTTTATAAAAAATAATTATTTTTACAATAACATGTACCATATTGATAAAATATATAATATATAATGTATATTTTTATTTAAAGTTAGGAATAAAGAAGAAAATAAGTCATATAATTGTTTTATACATACCTTTTATATATATATATATAGGTATATATGAATAACAAACAAATTATTTAATAATAATATTCAGTGCTCAATCAATTAGTAAAACAATAATTTTATAAATGTTAAAATTCAAAAATACTTTTTCTAATACCATTTACCTAATGATTATTTTTACTTTCAATTGTTGATGATAAAAAAAATAAATTTTTATTATGACTAAAAACATTAATTATCATAATTATAGTTTCATTAAACAGGCATATCTAAATAGTTAATCAATAAAAGAAAACAAATATTGATTTTTATCTTATAATTTGTATAATTTAGTATAGTTTGTATTTTATTATATTATGCTCCATTCTATGAATTCAAGTTAAAATGTACCCATATTTTTAAGTACTAGTAATAAATAAATTACCTACCTTAATAAAAAAAAAAATATGTTGATACATTGCTAAATTCCCAATATTGATTTGTTATTAATAATAGAATTCAGCAACATATCAGCATTTGACTACATTTGCTTAATACAGGGTTATGAAAAATACTCTTATAACCAAAAATACATACATTACAGAGCACTTACCCATAATAATAATTTATCAATTTATTATTTATCTTATTAAGCAAATTAATTAATCTATTAACAAAATAGTGCACTAGTTTACCATGTTTAAACATTTAAAAAACCACATTAACCCCTAATAATTATTTAAAGTGCTATTATACATTATTATTTTGTTAAAAAATTTAGCTTGTATATTATAAATTATTAAAGTACTATTGTTTTTCTTGTTTTTAGTGCAAATAACAAAGTTGAAGATAATAGTCCTACAAGAATCGTCACAATAATTATTTTTTGTTTATTAATTATTGTGATTTTACTAGTAGCTATTACTAGTTATACACGTTCCAATAATGAACCATTTGATAATAATAGCATAGATTATGCTGGAGATGAAATTGAAAATAATGACAATGGTGCAGCAAAAAATTTGAAAAGTTTCAATATCAACAACTTGTAACTCTTGTAACTTTATCAATTTTATTAAAAACCTTTGTTTTAGATTAGATTACAAGTTAAATATTGTGTTATTGTTAAAGTTGTGAATTATTTTAAAATCATATTAATCATAATTTATTTGAGATTTTCTCTCAGTTATTTTATTAATTACAAAAATATTATTCAAATTGTATCAGGTATAGTATTTTTCACATATACCTTAAGTTTATTTTTATAATATACTTTTTTTATTTGTAAATTTTAAATTAAAGTAATAAATTAATTATTTTTTTTTTCAATAAATACTAATTGGCATATAATAAACACTTATTACACTGGCAATAATTGTTAATGTTTTTTTTAAATTATGTTCAAAAGACTTATATAAAATCTAAATTTCTTCTAGTTTTTTTTTTTTTTCATATATATATTCATGTTTTAGTAAAAAGTTATAACTGTTTATAGTCATATTTATTTATATATTATATTTATGTGCGATTATATGAATATGCAATTTGCTATTATTACTGAAATAAATATGTGATTTTATTAATTCCTTATTAAAATGAATCTTGTATATATGTATATTCTTGTTTGATGTTTCTCATTTAAAAAATGGAATTACTGAATCAAAAATTAACAAATAACAAAAACCATGATATAATATCAAAATTCAAAAGTGCTAACGTCATTGATACCTGTCATTAAAGTAAGGTCTAAACCAAAATAAAAGTAATTCTCCAAACCCAAATTTCTTAAAAATATAAATAATAACTTTATAATTCATGAAATCAAATACTTTATCACTTTATTGAATTAAGTATATTATATTAAGTACATCAACCTAAAGCCAATACTGACAAAAATCAAAAGTATAATTGCAAAACATAAGATGGTTAGTAGTTTTATACCTGTATAGTCTTGATTTGATGAGCTATATAATTTAGTTTATTTGTTATATTGGTAACTCATGGATTTTTTTATGTCATCCATAAAATTATGATTGCATAGTAAATATTTATGAATTTTGTTGTAATCGAAGTTTTATAAAAATAAAATTGTTTTTAATTATGCTAGTATGTTCACAACAACATTATCATTAAACACTATAAAGCAAAGTAAATTTAATTTTAACTCTGTAGTATAATATACTAAAATAAAATAATTAGAAGTGTATGATCTGTTATTTTCTGACTTTCTGCATTTTCTGTTTAATATTGATGTATTGTTTCTCTCGTTTCTATTTTATCATATCTTTTTAGGATAATTTTTTTAATAATTATGGACACAGTAATTGAATTAATCCCTCTCAAATCACCACATTCAGCGTATATTGATGTTATATAAATCTGTTTTAGTATTAAAACAATAAAATTATTATTTACGATAAAAAAAAAAAAATATTGAGAAATATTATATTTAAAATAATCTGTTAGGTATAAAAATGAACTCATATCAGAACAACTATTAGTTATACTATGGAGTGTTATTTGCAACTTTAAATTTGTTTAGTCATCTTTTGCAAATGACATTTCATCATTAGAAAAAAATCAAGAATTATAACTTTAAAATGTATTAAATTTTAAAACCTTAAACACCAACGTTAATTTTATATATTAAGCGGGATAATAATTGTTTTGATTTTACAATGATGAGTAATTTTTTTTTTATATTTGATTATACAATAATCAAGAAAATGGTGATTTAAAATATTAAATTTTTTCTAATTTGTTCTTTTTAAAGAGGTCAAAATAAAAAATTCACTGTACTTATTTTATAATCTGGTAAAAAAAAAAAAAAACGAAAAACGTCAATTTTTATGCAAATTCAATTTTTGAAAAAAATCTTATTTTGTTCTGTTGTTATAATTCTAGAGAAAATAATCCTAGATTTTTGAAATTATTACCAAATTATAATATTATTTTCTATTTTCGATAAAATTTTCGAAATAATTCTTCAACTATTTATAAGCTATTTAAAGGCAAAAGAAATTTTTATTGTTTTTAATATCTATTAAAAATTACTTACTGGGTAGAAATGCTTGAAAATTTAATACAAAATTTCTCTTAAATTATAAATTTCTCAATTAACAATTATCGAAAATCTACTGTGACAATATTTTTTTATAAGCATTCAAAACTGGAATTTTAATATAATTAATGGAAATTTCGAATAATACAAGTTATTTTGTAATTAGAAATATAAAAAAATATTTTCTGTTTATACATAAGATTTGAAAAATCAACACATGATTCTTTAGAAGTTTTTCAACCTATTTAAAAAATTATTCTGTTGAAGAACCAAATTAATTTTTATGATCATTTGAAATTCAAATTTTTACGACCTACTTATTCACTTGTAACAATAATATTTATTTTTTTACATATAACTAGGTATTGTTTTTTGTGGTGATTCAAAAACAAATAACTGTAGATACTTGGAATTTTCGAAAAATGTTTATATTATAATTTGCATTATATGATAAAATGTTTAGAATATTTTAATTCTTTTTTTATATAAGTATGAGAAATTTTAATTTTTTAAATATTTTTTGTATAATTGTTGATAAAAAAGTATTCACTGTGTCAAAATTCTATGAAAATTGAATTCAATTATATTTCACCTAAGTTTTTCGTATAATTATATAAAAACAATAATATATAAGCACAATTTTTGTATGTGTATTTAAATTTAAATTTTAAAACTATTTTATATCTAATTTTTGGTAATTTATTAAAAAATTCCTTATGTATAGTCCATACTTAAACGTCTTAAACGTTAAAATATAAATATATATAAAGGCAATTAAATTCTATAGATATGTTAAGTTCAAATTTGGACGAAATTTTTATTTAAATGTAAATTAATAATGATGTTTTTATATAATTTAGTTATAATTTAAAAATATTATTCCTGGAAACTTAAAACTTTTAAGTATATTGTATGATCATGAATTTTAATTTATTTATTACCAACTATTTTATTTTTTAATAACATTTTTAATTTATTTTATGATATCATTTATTTTGACTGTTTAACGATATTTACAAATTAATGTTATTAAGTTTTGAGATATATAAGTTGATAAAATATGATATATATATATATATTATTATAATAATTAAACATTCATAATATAGTATACAATATTGTAGCCCATAGGTACCTAACCGTCGGCATCAGATAAATTAGTACGGTGGTAGAGAGTAGTGACGATGATTTTAAGTAAAGACCTGATTTGTATGCATTTTAAATTGTAAAATATGCATGCAAACATGCACCAAAAAAAATCAAAATATGCAAGAAAAAATATACAACATGCAAAATAAAATTTCAATTTTCATTAAATTTTATATTAAATTTTAATTTTACAGTGATAATTATTTATTATTTTTATTTAAATTCTCATAAACAAAAAGTATATAATACTGTTTATTTACTATATTATATATATATATAGCGAAATACAGTAAAAAAAAATAATGTAATTTAATTTTTATTATTAGGTAATACATTGTAAAAATTATTTTATTAAAATTAAATAGTAGATACATTAGTGATATAAATAGGAAAAAATACGGTTTAATGTAGTATGTTAATTGGAAAAACAATAAGTTATTAAAGGGTAATTCTTTAAGACGTAAAATATTTGATATTATACAAATGTACATATAATCTGTTTTTTTTTTGTTCAGCATCTTTTTGAATCGTTAGGTGTATATTTGTACAGTTTTTTTGTTAAAATATGTAAAAATATTCAGTATAAAATTTTAATACTTAATCAATCAATTAATGATTTGTGGACACTCATTGACTGCATATTTATGATGTTGAAAATAGCAACATGCATTTCATGCAAAATCTGATCTTTAAGTTATTGTGCCCCAAAGTTGTAGTCATAGTGTGTGGTAATATTATTATAATGTATATTATTTTATTAATATATTTATATTAATTCATTATTTCATTAACTAAAAAAAAATGTATAAGTTTTTACAATTTTTTGAACACCTTCAAATGCATCTCTGAAGCCCCTATTCTGGAGGCACCCTGGGCGACCACCTGATTCACCGGTGTCTTGGGCTGACACAGAATTTGTAGGAAAAAATTATATCAACCAGTAACCTACCGTAATACTAAAATTAAAATAAATGATTTCAATAGTTTTATCAAAAAAACATATCGTTATTAAATATACTTAGTAATATAGGCTGACAGACCATCTCAGCTTAAAATGTACAATATTATATCATTGAATTTAAATTTAACACACTCATAATATAATGACCCACTCGACACCTAATGCACAGCAGAGCAGTACCCACTTTCCTACATTTTTAGGTTTGTAGATTATATAGATAGGTCCTTTACAATTAGATTGATTTTTAAGAAAACCACCTGGAAACCTGATGATATAATTGTAAAACAATAGGAATAGGTATCTAATTCACGTTTATTCCTTTAATTAATATTTTATAATTCCAATAAATTTTCAAATATTTAAAAAAAAAAATTTAAACTAATATTTTATTAAAAATACTAGGTTTTTTTTTTAAATTTTGTGAAGTAATTTTGATAATTAATTTTTAAAATTAAAGGAATCTACCTACCTATATGCCTTAATATAATATATTAATACATTTTCATAACCCAAAAGTTAATTTAATTTAATAAATATTTATCAGTTTTTGGTTATTTAATTCAATGTTTCTGTTAAATAATTACTATTTACTTACTATTATTTAAGATGAAAGAATATTATTATTCACTTTAATAGAAAAAGTAAAAAATATTAAATCTAATTACAAATTAGAGCCACAGTAATTATGTGAATATTAAATACGCATGCAAAAATAATACATTTTTCTATCAGAAAGGTAAAATTGTGATGATTGTTTTGATTTCTTTATGACTGTGAAATGGAGAGCGGCCAAGTAGAGAATGGGTATTATCAATGTGTGTTTATTCTGATGAAACATTTGATTATTTTCAACGTTTTATTTTAACTATACAGTCTACTCAAATGAAATAGTTTTTATAGTATAAAGTAATAAAATTATTGTGTAATAAATCAACAAGCAGTAATTAAATTTAAGTGTTTATTGCTTCCTATACTTTTTTTAATTTTTTTTTACACCAGTAAAATTTTATTTGTTCATTAATGTATGTTGTTGTAATTGTTTTAATTGGTAGAATTAATTTATTCGAAAACATCGTGATAGATTATATTTCAGTAAACATTATATTGGTATACTATTTTTTTCGATTAGAGCAGCTTATGAATATGACCAATTATTGTTTAGTATCATCAGTCTATATGTTGATGTTTTTTAGTGGTTATACACTTATACCAAATAAATAGGTACTTAAAAATACGTTTTACTTATGGATAAGTTTACTGGGAAGGGGATAAAATTTACCTTAAGACGACAATTATATAAATCCATCTCTGTTCACAATATTTAATATTAACTACTAAACAGTAAATACTTGTTAATTTAAAATTTAAATTACATCTCAATAATCAGTAAAGACAAATTACAAAAAATTTTTAAACGTTGACTTTGTTGTAGCATTGTGATAAACTGAACACAAATGTAGGAACCGACCGCAAACTTTATATATCCCATAATAAGCAAATCTTCTCATAAGAATGACTATTTAACGGGGTATATGCGGTTAACAAATAACAATTATACATAGATGAAAAATAAATAAGAACTTTAGATCACATAATTTGATTGTAATTTGTAAGAACAAAAGCTATGCTGTTATTCTTAAGTATATAATTCCCAATTGGTACCTAGATGGTTGGATCGCGCTTCAGATGAGAGATACGAACATTTTTGATAAATTTGATTGTAAGGATAGGTATTGGATAATAATGAACATTATTATTTAAAATTTTTTTAAACAATATTAAAAACAGAAAAATAGAAAGAGAAATCATTGAGTATTGAAGAGCTAATTTACGATGATCGATGAACTACGCAAATGGAGCGTACTTACTGGGAAAGCTTTCGATTTGTCGTTTAAATAATATATATTTTAATAAATAATAATTTGTGACTTTTTGTCGGATTGTAAAATATTGAGTCTGGGATACTAGGAACTCGAACTAGTAAAACTAATGAATTTTACTAAGTTAGATTTTAAAAATTTAGTTGGATTAGATTAATAAATATTAGAAAACTGCTATTAGTTGATTATTATAGATGAACCATGAACGCATCAAAAACACGTATAGTTAGATAAATCGTATAGGTAATTTATAAAACGAATTATTATTTTAATATTTTATATTGCACACATGATACGAATACTAGTTCATTGTCTATTATACACGATAAAAAGACACAAACAGTATTAATATAATATTTATTAATTTATTATTCATATAGGCCTACGATGGGCGTACGTTTACGTCATCAACGTGACTATGTATATATTGTAGATAAATCTACAGGTATACACTGTACAGTGTACCTATACCCATAGGTTATTTAATTTAATACTCGTGTGAGTACCGAATAAACTTTATTAAAAATTATTAAAATAATAGATATTTTTACTATTGATATTTGATATATTATCACGTGTAGGTATTAGATATAGGTATACGTTTAAATTTTACAATATTTTTATCGTCGACTACTCGATTCCAACTCGCTAAGTGGTCACCTACCTATTTTATTTTTCTTATTACACAGCTAACAAGCTAACAATCGTTGCTAAACGATATAATATTGACTCTATTCGCGCCTCCCCTCCGGTTGTTATTTTATCGTTACTCCTCTACGATATATTATTGCGCGGGCCATGACGCATATAACCATCAATACTACTATTATAACAACAACTACTACTACTACTATAACAACAACTACTACTACTACTAGTACTACCACTACTACTACTACAACTACTACACTACTACTACTATTTCTATTATTACTATTACTACAACACAATAGTCGTTGCCCGTATCGTTCTAATACGTCACTTTACGTAACCCCACTTTTCCTAACGCCGTTCACAACAGCTGCCACCCAAAAAAATCGTTGCCCCACTACATAGTGCCGGGCGATGAGTCATCAGAATAAACATCTCATACGCGCAATACTTTTATCGCGTTTTCTTTTCGGTTCTGATATATTTTATTTTTCTATGAACGTCAAATTTTCTTGACCACCGACTCGTCTGAGTGGTTGGCACTTCAAAACGCGGTATCGAATCACTGGGCACTTGGGTACGCCCGTAAGTTAACACTGCAATTTTTTTTTTTCATTTTGTTGACAAAAGTCGTACCTGGGTATATAGATTAATAGTTTATATAGATAAAGGTACGTACTTTTATCTATTAATATTTCGACAAATGACTCATTTGTCTTATCCGTGCATTCACAAGTGTTTGAATTTAATTTCTGATTAAATATTTGTCTATATTGTGTACCGGAGTTTATTTATACTAAATACGTACTTGTCACACCGTTCATGATATTGTAATGCTATTATAGTAGAGTAATATAATTTGTAAGCCCTAATTCTATTTTTTATTTTTTGAATTGATAATAAATATAAGTATGCATAAACATTAAAATGTTATCGTGATAACACGATCATCGTTCGTTATCAATTGAAAATTAACTTCAGTAGTTCAATTTATTATAAAATAAAAATCTGCCAGGTAAACAACAGACGTATAATACCTATTATTTCATTATTTTTATTTACCTTTTGAAGAAAAATATTTAAAAAAAAATTACTTGAATTTGAGTTATTTAAACAAATTATGCATACTTTGTTTTTATAAAATTATTTTATTAGTATTCATCTTTCACATTTGCTTTTTTTTTAGATTAACTTACAAGGCCATCAATAATGTTTTCAAATCGACAACAACAAAATTCTTCAGATTTGTTACATCAAACAATCTCATCATCTGATTCAATTGTTTTACCTCCTCCACCGCCTGCAATTTCTCTTTCTTCATCAAACAATAATAATTCAGCTGTTTCATCAGTGGCTACCACCATCTTGGCCGTAAGTAATTTCCTAAAATATTACTACTAAATATATTATCGTACTCGAAAAAATAGTTATAGTGATAATAAACTTATTATTCTTATTATACTATAATTTTTAATTAATTTTAATATAATAGTTATAAAATTGGTTATTTTTACTATTATTTCTATTACCAATTAAATTATAGAAAATATAATTCTAATGTTATGTTCCAAAAATTAAACTTTAGGAGTGAAAATGTACTTAATATAATTTACTTTAAAAAAAAGTGAAGATCTTATGTTTTATTGCCACTGTCAATTTTTGAAATAATATAATATCAGTGATTGATAAATACGAGGAACACAAAATTATTTTAAAATTTAACAAGATAGTTGTCGTTATACAGATTACTATTTAATTTATATTAAAATAAACTAAATATAATACAATATTAAACTATACTTATGATATGATGGTTGAAAAAAATGTATAAAGCTAGAAAATGCTTCAACATTTATATTTGTTGCAACTTAAAAAATTATTATCATTATTGTTAACAGATTTTTAGAAAAGTTATCACAAATAATTAAAATGTCAACTATAATTAAACATTAAAATAATTATGAATTTTCTTGAAGGTGGTCTTTTTTGTGGGTTTTTTTTTATTTTGTATGCAAGTTTTCATTTTTTCTTTAGCTTTTTTTTTTTTTTTTGATTTTAGAAACTCATATTATATAATACTAAATAGCATAATATAAATTCAAGTTTAAAAAAAGCAATATTTTAAATTATACATAATATTTGTCTTAGCTAATAAAGTATTAAATTATTTTTGACTATTATGTTATTATGTTGCTCAAATAAAAAAACCCGAATTATCAATAAGTTGTTAATTTTGAAATTGAATCTAGTTATGTTTTAAAATGTTAAATTTAATAAGTTCACTGAGGAGATATATTTTTCCTGAAAGGGCTTTTGTACAATAAAGTGGATTCTTCCATCCTTGTCTCCTTGTTAATCTTTAAGATTCCTTAGCGTGCAACTAGAACAACTACTCCTTTTTTTATTCCTTGCTTCTACTAACTACATGAATAATGAACCAATTAGAGGTGGTTATGTCTCATGCAAATATAGATCCCTTATTTTTAGTCTTTTTTTGAAAATTAATAGTTTTAAGATTATTCATATGTATTGTTTGTAATATTTTTTCTATACTTAAATACAGGCTTATGCCCGTATATTCTATAAATAAATAAATAATTTATTTTATTGGTCACATATTCATCTTTATTCATAACAAATTGTGAAAATGAAATCTATTTTTATTTTTTTTGTTTCACTAATTTCTCGGATATTTATTTGTGCTTAAAATTAAATTGTTGTTATCATGTATAAATAAAACTGTTGAAAGTTTACAAATATTAATTTTATTAATTAAATATGTTAAGCGTTATTTGCAAGTTAATTATTTTTTTATCAATACTTCTTTAAAAACAAACATGACATATAAAACTAAATTCATATTGAGTGAATTTATTGTTCTAAAATAATTTATTTACTTTTATTGTTCTTTGTAGGATGGTATCAAACATGTTACTTTATATCATTCTGACCTTGTTATTTATAAAATTTCTTAAATCTTACTTACCACTAAGGTAAACTACATTCAATATTCTTTAAATATTAAATTTAACTAGTAGCTTATTTATTAATTTAAAATATATTAATGAAAATTATTTTAATTAACAAGTTAACATACTGTTTATGAATTATTTTTAATATGTATCTACTTACGTTAACAGACTACTAATAAAAATGTATTTGACTGGCCAAAAAATGTATTTTGTCCTAGATATATTTAGTGATTTCTTAAGTATTTAAATGCATGCTAATTTTGAAGTTTTGTAGAACATTTTGTCTTCATATTAGTTATTACTAAACAATATAACTCATATTTTACACTAAATAAAAACAGAATATAATATTCAATTTTAAAAATATATATATATATATATAATACTAAACTGTTACTATAAAGTATGAATATTTTTTTTATCAAATAATGTAAATATATTTTTATTTTTAATAATATTAATAATATTTTAAACATAATTTTATTTTATTTATCTTTCCCTATGACCATATATTGAATTATTTAACAATTAATATTTATATGAACATTCCACTGCCACTATCAGTCCTTGTCTACTGGTTAAAGTCCCAATATCTTGCAGGCATAAATCACTATTGCTTTGGTTAATATGTATTTGTTTATTATAATATTTGCAATAGGAGTTTTAAAATTATTTTTAACATACCTATATATTATATAAATAAAGAACAGTTGGTAAACATAATTTACAAACTAAACATATGGAGTGATATCGTTAAAATGCTAAGCAGTAAACTGCTTAGTTTCAAAGGTTTATTTGCATATATATATATAATGAATGTTATAGATAAATATTAAATTATTCTAAAATGTCATAAATAATAATTTCTTAGTTGTATCTTAATATTTGATTGCCTAAAATTGGTTCTGGGTTTACTTGGTATTGAAACAAATTATTTTAAATTTTAATCATAGATATGAATTTATGTGCCTGCAATTTTTGCTTTTATATGTTATTTATTAAAATATCTAAAAAATTAAGTTAATAGTATTTCTGTCATGTATTTTTTTTTTTTTAAATTAATTGTTTATATGTTGAAAACATTTTTGAGTAGGTGTATTTGCTAAATTCAGTCTGATTACCATAACTAATCATACTAAATTCTAAGTAAACACCAGAACATTATTTTTTTTCCTTTGATACTGAACAAAGATAAAATTTAAAATTATTGTTTTGATTAGTTTTTAAGTAAAATCACCTTTTACAAATATTTTAAGAATAATATATTTAAGGGTTTGATTAACCAGCTTTGTGTTTTATTAATAATTTTACTTTAAATATGATTTAAAAAACAAAAATAATTTGTAAATTTAAATTAATGCGTATTCATTTTTTTATAAAATTATTATAATAATGATGATGTGTTATTTCTTCAAAAATATTATTTTTCATACATTTTATTATAGATAATTTCGTTATAAGATAACTCAAAAATTAAAAAAAAAAAATTTAAAAAATATCAGTTTTATGTGATTTTGTTCATTTGTGATGGGCCAGAGAAAGAAAACAGTGTGCTTACATCCTCTTAAAAAATAAATGTTATAATAACATAATCCATCATATTTTAAGTAACTTCTAACTAGGTATTAAATAATTGAATTTTATTTCAAAAACATGTAGTTAACTATTTTTTTGTTTATTAATTAAAAATTTAAATATTCTTTTGAAAACATAATACAAAGTTGACCCTGTAATATTAATGTAAGTAGTTATATTGTTAAATTATTTAAATTTACGAAGTATTAATATTGGTGGGAGAGAAGTCCCATGACGTCAATAATGAATTCGTCATAATGGTATTTCCCGTCACCAATGCCACTGGCTAATAGGTATCACAAAAACTTTCTCTATGGGTTTAACTGACCACTCTGGTCTGAAATTACTGTTATACCAGATTTATATAGTAGATTTTTGTTTAAGATCCATTAAAAATTAATTTTACATTATATCTTATTTCGATTTATTGTTTTATTGGTTTTTCAGATAGATTGCTTGTAGAATTTTTAAATAAACAAGTTGATTAATTTTATCGAAAATTTCCTCTGAAATTAAATTCTGTATCTTAAACTTAAATTAAGCCAATTTTTATTATATTGCTCATTATAATAGATGCAATATCTTTTATTTTTTTAAATTTTAATAAGCATATTTAAAATAAATAAAAAGAACGTCTATTTAATCAATAAATATTTTAATTTTTATTAATTATAAGTTATAACTTAAAAAATTCGATTACAATAAATATTTTTATCTTATTTTTCCATTTTAAAATTACTATTAAAACAATGGACAACAAATAGATAACTGTTTTGTTAAATAATAGGTATTAAGTGTTTCAATATTGAGCTGTTCATTGTAATAATGGATGCATTAAATTTGAATTCAATAATCTAAAATTGTATACAAAATTCGATTCTGAGCTGATGATACGGTTTGTTAGTATTATTACATACTAATAGTATATACTTAACATAATTCACATTTATATTGCTATCATAGTAATTTATTTTTTCTACTACTATTAATACTTATTAATACAATTTAAATAATAAATTTTTGCCGAAAATATCGCATTTATTAAATTATTAATTATTTTGATAGTATTTATATTATATTTAATTTGATATATTATTGCTATTAACTTTTAACTTAGATTACATGTATACGTAATAATCTCAAGATATATTTATTAGGATCATAATTCATTGTATTAATTTTTCGAGTTTTAACTATAAAAATTGAACATTTTATAAATTGTTGTATTTTATTAAAATTTGAACTTCAAATGCCTATAAAAAAGTCATATTGTGCTTAAATATTTTTAAGTTTCTTAAAGAACAACTTTTGTAAGATTTTGTTTTGAATTTTCAAGCTTTTTGACCAAACCTAATTGTTTTTATCAATACTTAAAAATCGATAATAATTTTAGATATTTATAAAAATCTTAAAAATAGTCAATATATTTTGTAAATTATACCTTGTACAAAAAATGATAACTTAAAATTAAGTATTAAAAAAAAATTAAAATAGTACGAATTATTCATGTTCAAATTAAAACAAAATAATTAAAAGAATTTTGTAAAAAATTGGTTTTTTCCCAATTATTAAGAAAAATACTAGGATATTTTTTTACATTTATCCCCCCCTTTAGAAAAAAATTTAAAAAAAAGGACATCTATAGATGCACTTTCTTATCGAAAAATATATTGAAGTTGAAATTGAAGCATTTCTTCTATTATAATATATATCTTCATATATAAATAAAATTTTAAAAATACATACTTGTATTATTGTAATACACGAGTTTTCTATTATTTTCTATTTAATTATTCACCAATAGGTAATTGGTAAAAATCATTATTGTGTTCGAAATATGCTTAATATTTCGGTATTCATATTAGAGTTAATGTTATAATAAATTATATAAGATAAGTAACAATATCTGATATCACCTTATCGGTTATACAATCTAATAATAATCTAATTAATGAATAATTACTTTTTTTTATTTTTATTCAATACTTTTGTTTTTTTACATAACTAAAAATTTGAAAATTAATGTAAAAAAAATATTTTGTAGTTACCTACATATTTTTTTTGAATTTCTTATTTCTTAAAAATTTGTTTTCAAGTCATACATCATAATGTACATAATGAAAATATTATTACTTATTTCGTTAATATAAATTTTATTGTTGGTTATTTTAACCAAATCCGTGCATTTCCTGAATTGTTCGAATTCTTTATATTAGATTATGGTAGTTTTTGTTAATTCATTACCAGATTTTACATTTGACATAGTTCAAAAATTAGTGTTCTATTATGTATCAATTTTTTTTTTATTTTAATTACCCACGAGTAAAACATTTACGTTACAAAATACATTAACATTTTTCTTCGATCGAAAACAAAAATATTAGATAAAACATGATTTAGATTGGATAGATAAATGCTTTGTAATATTAAAGCCTTCATACCAGTAATTAAAAAATTTAAAATGTAGTATACTTTTTTTTATTTAATAACTCAAGTTGAATAAATAATAAATTGTCTTAACTAATAAATAAATGGAAATCATTTTAAGTTTTTATAATCTTTTGCTGGGAGTTTTAAGTTTTACATTAGAAGTGTTTTCATATATTTAAAAAAAATTGTATAGCTAAAATTATAGACTGAAATATAAAACTTCTAATTAAAAATAAAAATGTAATAATTTGATACCAGGCTATTTTTTCGGACAAAAATATTATATTTATCTACAAAAATGAAATATAGGTTTTCTCATTCGTTTATTTTTTATTACAACTATGATATTTTTACATTAATTAATAATTACTTAATTTATTTATTTTATTTATGAAACCATTTAATTTGTATTTTTATATAAGTATACATAACATGCTCAATATCAATAATATAATATGTGTAATTGAAAAATTGATGATAATAATTTGTTAATTATATTATAATCTGATTTGATTATAGCTCTAATTTATTAAAAAAAAATTATTTCACTACGATTATTTTATCTCAATGATATTTAGTTTTAATTTATTTTATATTTATTTATAGATAAGTACACATTATAAAATGATTGGTATTTAATTTAATAAGCGAGTGACTTTTTTATATTTTGATAACGAAGAAAAATTATCTAGATATATGTTATTTATTTATTTTTTGAAGAAAAATGAACATGAAATATCTCAATTTTGAAGAAAAACGATTAATTAAAATGTTTAAATATTTTTAACAAATTATTTTTTGTGTTCATGTATAATATATATTACTTTCTATTATTAATTTAACAATTTAGTCACGACTTCATGATATTGTTATAATATAAAATGATATAATATGAATTCAGTAAATTGGTATTTGCAGCGCGATGAGATAAATTTATCATTGGTCATAAATTATGATAAACTATTTAACAATATTACGATAATGTCTCGCAATAAGTTATCAACTTATATGAAAAAAGTTATAATTAATTACTTATATATTAAAATATAATAAACATTTCAATTTATTTTTAACCATACTGAGCCGACACTGTTGTGTATCAAATAGGTAACGATAATTAATAATATTACTATTATTTATTTGTATTAAAAATTTTCCAATAACCTTATTCAAAATATATAAAGTGCATGAAAATAATCATTTATTTTGTAAAAAATAAAAATAAAAATAGTATTTTCGATTTAACTGTGATTTTGAGTGAAGCGATAAATGTATTGATTATACAATGAATTGTAGGTATATTATTTTAGTGTTATAATTTATTAGGTGAATAAAAATACTTAGATTATAACTTTGAGAGTAATTTTTTGTTAGAAATCAATTCTAGTTGATACTTTAGAGGGAGGGGCGTGTCAAAAATATATGTAAAATATTCATACTACTTACTTTTCAAAATAACTGGAGAATATGAAATATTATTACCTATATGAAATTATTCCCCTATTAATTTAATTATAATTTTTAATTTCACAATACAAATTAATAGGTACTTAAATATATTTTATTTATATAAACAATAAAACTAATACTTCAGCCTCTCCAATCACGTTTATTTACTCCCCTACTCATGACTTTTGAGACATTTCTAATATTCAATATAGATAATCACCAAGTTAAAATTAATAACATCACGTTTCTTCCGGTAATTTTTTTTCGTTTATTTTACGTAAAATACTGAAATAGAAAATATTAAAATATTTTTAATAACTTTTCAAAATAGTATATTAATGTAAAATCGATTGATGTCAATCGATCAATTCTAACGATATTATAATACGAACCACGTTATGAATTCTTTTCATACGTATTTTCGGTATGTGATTTTAAAAAAATGATCAAAAATAAAGTTGCATAGTATTATATAAGTATAAAATTAATAGTGTTGTGTAATAATTTAAAACTACGTATGTACATATAATATAATATTATATTATGCACTTAAATTTTAAATTATTAAATTTATTGTTAATCTTGATACTATCATTATTCTTATACTACCGGTTTATCGTGTGCGGCACTCGTTGCATACGTTCTACTATTATTATTAATCATATAATATAATACTAATAATTATCTACTACTGACTCATACACGATTCCGAGGATACTAGGAAAAAATATATTATTGCCGACTATGCGTGCCTTCATTTGCCCCCCTTTTTTTTTTTAATAAAAAAAAATAAAATGTTTATATATATATATATAATATTATGTTATATATTAACGTACGTATCTGCGGCGCAAGATGACGAGCAATCGCGGATCGTGTCGTCGTGACGTAAATCTATTTGCCGGTGAGTCATGCGGCTGTCCCGATTTACTAGGCGCGTCATCGTAACACCAAGTGTTGGCGGTACCGTCGGGTATTAAAAAGTGGTGGTAGTGGTTGTCGAAAACATACGAAAAGTTCCATTCACCAGTATCACCGCCACCTATATACGCGTGTACTGCGCCCTCCTCAACCGTTCGTGAAATGTCACCGTCGCACGAGCCCACTTTACGATTTTCCCACTCCGCTCCAAGTATCTCGCTTTGCCTGCCACCCGTCTCCACCCACCATGTCTCAACAATAATACTGTGTACTACGGGCGAAATGTTCATTCAGCGATCAGCGTACTCTTAACAGTCTTAACTCGACAGTCGGCTGTCGTAGCTATATCGTACTCCACGTCGACCCCTCACAGACGTGCGATCGTAACGAAGTTTCTCCGTCCGGTCATACATCGCAAGACTTTTGCGGCATTATTTCGATAACAATTTACCGTCTTGAACGACGACGACGAGTGCGCGTACTGTGTTTATTCAACGGTCGAAAAACGAGCACGGATTTTTGTCGATCCGTTTTTTAAATATTATGCTTCAATCTCCACAAATGGTACCTTCTTCCGATATCTACAACGATCCGAGTTCGTCCGTTTGCCGCGATTGTTTGGACCCTGTAGGCATTTGCACTTGTAGTTGGCAAATCATGCAGTTGGACGCCAGCTACAGCATTTATACCACGTTGAACGATGACACGACCAAACGGTCGTCCTCCACAACGTCTTCATTTTTTGACGACATGCATAAGGTTGATATTATAAATTTTAAATACTTTTATATTAATTATTGTATTACTGTAAAAGCGTTTCAAGTGTTCGTTAATGATTTCAAATCCGAAAGATAGAAGGCTGTAGAAGTTCCGATTTGAGGGGGGGGGGGGTATAAAGCTAAAGTACAATTTATCGCGGATATTCAATTTGAATGCACAGCAACATTTTTGTCCATGTATTTTATACTATTTAACGTATAAATATTTTCCTATCCTCTTTAAATTTTGTTAATGTTATAGTAAACATAATATTTTATTGATAAGCTGTAGATATTTTTATATAATAGATTATTGTGATTTGTGATTAATAGTATTTTTGGGTAATACATTTTTTCTAGGAAATTATAAGCGATTTATGTAGGTAGTCATTTTATTATTTATTAATAAATACAAAAACTAAACATTTTTGGAAATCAAAAAAAATAATAATAAATTGTAAAATTTGCTTTTATCAAAAAATCATGGTTAAAAAATGTCGTAATTTTTTAAATCTTTATTACAAAATATAACCTATACATTTTATTAATATAATATAGTTGTAAGACAACAAGATAACTGAAAGTTCTAAATATTATCAACTTTCTAGCCTATATTTGAATTATTTCTACTATAATATATTGGGCAAACATACATATTATTATCAAATATATTTTTAATATTGCAACACAATAATATTAACTACGCAGTTTTAATCTTATCAGACTAGTACTCTACGATATAGTTTTTTTTTAATGGATAACCTCATTTTTTTTCTTTAAAAAAAAAATTAACGTTAAATATCGAATTTTACAGTTTAAAAATTTAAAAATGGTTAGATAAATTATTACTTAATAAAAAAAACCTAATTGGAATAAAACGGCTTAACAATGTTTATATCCCCTTACACAAACAATAAACATAATAGATATAAATTTTCTATTATTGAGTACTTATTTATATAATAATTTTAATTATTTAAATAAATTAAAATAATATGGATAACAATACATTTAAATTCAAAATAATAATTGAAATTATTTTAAATTTAATAGATGATATATTTTTTAAAGAGATAAAGAAGTTTTATTTAATTGGGTATAGAATTATTTCACAAAATTTAGATGAAACATTGCTTACCCTAATTTTATTAGAGTATAGAATTGTGATTTATCTATTCAAATTTAATATTCTAAATTCAGTTTTGTATAATTCAAATAAGTTGTATGACACCAATAATTAGTAATTAACATAAACAAACACACATGTAATTTGTACTATTTTTGCTATACATTTTTTTTTTAAATAAAAAAAATTATTTTTTCTAGTTGGATGGTCTCAATTGTGGTGGCATACCTACACGTACAACACCAACTTTAACACCAACTACACTTCGTACCATAGCTGCTGATATAGCTAATTTGTCACCTGGCCCACCTGAAAATTTTGCAGCTGCAGCTTCTGATCTGCATCACCTTGTGTCATCTTCATGTTCTACTATAAACGTATCAACTTTAGGAGTTACAGATCGTACTGATTTACAAGAACGTGTTACTCTACAGAATCTAAGCAATCAAACAATAAGTCTTCAAAGCTTAAATAATCAACATATTAGTCTTAATAATGTACAAAACCATCAAAATTTAAATCAAAATAGTTTAAACCAACAACAACGTAATGATTATACTAATTCTTTTTCAACGGCTGCATCAAGGCAGGCTGGTTTTGTGCCACCATTAGTATTGCAAATCAATTCCAGTAACTCTAGTGCTCAACAACCATCAGGTAAATGATCTCACAAGAATATTTTATTTAAGTTCATTAATTATTACTTAATTTATTAGGGAACTAATACATTTTTTTTTTACATAGGTTCAACAATTTTATTGAACAATAACAACAGTTCTGGTTCAAGCTCTATATTTAATGCTAAAGGTTCATCTAGTTCAGCATCATCTTCACACTGGCAAGGAGTAGTAGTTACCCAAAGACCTCAGAATAAAACCCGAAGTATAATTAAAAAACAATATACTGATGATGAAGAAGGTGATGATGATTATGATTCTGCAGCTGATGATGGAACAGATAGTAGCGATACAACTTCTGGTAAAATGAGTCGCAAACAAAATACTAAAAATAACAAATCAAATTCAAAGAATAGCGTAAAAAGTGAATTCAAGAAAAATACTGGCAATTCAGGAGGTGGTCGTCGGACTAATAATAAAGACAACAAAATGGTGAGTTAATATCTTATTTGCTTAATTTTACAATTCATGTTGCTTATATTATTTGGTTATACAATGTTAGGTATTTATTTTAACAAACATTTCATAGCTTGATTCATATTCTGTGCAATTAGATTGTTTTATTCTTGCTCAATATTTTCTAGATGTCAGCAGAAGAAGAACAACGTCGCCAGGTTCGAAGAGAACGTAATAAGCTGGCGGCAGCTCGTTGTCGTAAACGCAGAATGGACCATACAAATGAACTTTTAGAGGTATATGGCAAAATATTATATTTTTACATTATCTATTCTTTATTTGAGGTTAAAATGGCAGTAGTTGGGTTTTAAATTAATGTTTAATCATTTTTCAATATTTTTATTTTGAAAGTAATTATTAAATGGAGAAATAATCATAATTCCATCTAAAATTTTAAATTGTTTAAGTGATTCATTTTCATATTAATAAACAAAAACATAAGTATATGTGTGATATCTCTGCTATTTATAAGAATCATTTTTAATAGTGATTATTATATTAATTTTCAGATTTCTAAAATATTTATATTTCTATAATAGGTATATTTTCCGTAATAAACTTTTTATGGCTTAAAACTAACTTTTTTTACAAATTTATATTAGTATAATATTATATGCCTTTATTAACTTGGTTATATCTTATATTTTTTCAGGAAACTGGCCAGTTAGAAGATAAAAGGTTAAGATTACAAGTTGAAATTCAAGGCCTTCGTCAACAAAAAACTGATCTACAACAGATGTTAGCTCAACACAAATGTGCTGTAAATATGAATAATGTACAGTTGTCGAATTCTATTACATCTGTAAATCAAGCTACTACAATATTAGATTCAAATGAAATTTCTGAAACAAAACCTATTATATTAAATAATCATTTGTCATCAATTAAAGGAATGTCTTTACAACAAAATATTAGTACAAACATAGTGATCAGTGATAATGATAGTAATAATGTTGATGATATTATAATAAAGCACGAAGATAATTCTATTATACAAACTGATATTGATTCTAAAGATTCCATAAATATTATTCCTACTTCTGTAATGCAACAGCCACATAGAAGACGACCCACAACACTATTGCAACTCAACAATAGCAATTTCGGAAATAATAAAAAAATATCTGAAAATGGCTCTACTGGTGTAGTAGTATTGAATTTCGATTCGCTTATGGATGGTGGCACGGGATTAACACCGGTATCATCTAGTGGTGGAAGTGTTCAAAATCATCATCAACAAATTCAACATAATAGCACAGGGAATGGTGGTGTAAATACTGACAATAACAGTGTTTTATCGTAAAAAACAAAAGTCTTCATTAGTCAATTAAATTAGTCAACTATAATTAGTCAGTCATTAAAGTACCATCAGAGTTGGGTATAGTAATAATTTTTAAAAGTAATAAAAATAAAAAAAAATAAAATCTTTTAGTAAATATTAAGTTCAAGGTAGTTTTTTGATTAAAAAAATCATGATATAATTTATCTAGTCAAATATATTTATTGTAACCATGATAGTTTATTAATCACATAAAAATAATGAATTATTTATGTTTCTGTTAAAATAAAAATGTAACTATTTATTAAGTAGTTAATATCAGAATATCAAAAAATTTCAGACATGAATTCAATTTTTTCCTACATTCTTGCAAGAAGCTCTTGATGACTTAAATTCTATTTTGATTTCTCTCTGATTTTAATTATGCATGTTCTACTTTATTAAGTCTAAAATCTAAATCCATTTTAACTACCATTACATTTTAAATATCATAGCTACTAAAACTTAGTCAAAATGAATTATGAATATCATTCCAATAACACTAGTCTATGTGAATCCTGATTTTGTTGTCCTACATGCTGTTATTCCTTTTTATATAAATCAAAATTGAAAAATCTTTTATATTTTTATTAATCAAGTAAAACATATCTTATAAATAATATTTATATTTTTTAAGCATCTACCCAACTCTGATTACTAATTTTTATTTTTATATTAATAAGTGTTAATTTTATTAATTTTATGTATATTTTATAGAGTATACTTGGTACATTTATTTTAGAAAATCAAATTTATTACATTTTGTATGTTATGTAAAGCTGTGTATTCAAATTAATTAAAGTTATGTCCAAAGAGGGAAACTTCAGAGTAAATAAGTTATATTTTTAAATAATTTTATTGTAAATAATTTTGTTTATTATAATTTAATTGTATGCTCTTTCTAACGCAATTTTATATAATATAAATGTAAACATACTTGTAATATACATAGACATTTAAGATATATTTTTATTTAATAGTAATTTTATTCTTTTTAATTATTAGACTTTATGTATACTAAAGTGTATTTTATTTTAAAGATGTGTATGATTTGACATTTATGATACTCTTGTAAATATTTAACATATATAAAAACAAAGTGATATTTTTACTTTCATCATTTTGAATTTTCATAGTTGATTTTAAATCCCTACTTAAATATAATATTGTATACATTTAAAATGTTACATTGATTCCATAAATCAATTGTGCATTTTATTCGTTTTTTTTTTTTTTTTTAAATCATTTATTATAATAATTATTAATATTTAAATAACAAATTAAAATATAGAAAAAAAAGATAAATTGTATGTTTTTCCTTTACTTATGTGTTGTAAATTAGCAAAAATTTTGCTAAATTGGTTTAAATTTTAATTTATAGGTACAACTTTGTATATTTAGATTTTCAAGTTTACATTATATAGCAGGTCTTCTGAAAGTTCTTTGTCATTATATAATAATGAAAAACTTAAACATGTTATAGGTTAACTGATGGGTAAAATTACTTGAATTTGTTAGAATAATAGAATGATTGTATGGCTTTTTTTTATGTCTAAATAGTAAAATATATTTATTTTGTGAAAATATCAATTATAAAATAAGTATTTATATGCATTTTTATAAAAAAAATGTGAAAAAAAGTTAAATTGTAAATAATTCAAATTTTAAACATAACTGATAACCAAATAAATTGAAATAAAATAAAAATAATGTGAAATCCTAGATTAAGGCTTGCATATTTATGAAATTACTTGTTTGTATCTATGAAATTACTCATTTTTATCCATTCATATTTATTGATAATCTAGGTACCTACTAATTTAATTTATACTCAACTAAATACAATTATATCATTTTGATTTTATACTTATTTTATGGTACCTATTGAGTTTATAAATGGTCGTTTTAATTCATTTCAATATTTTAACTTAATTTTTCGTATTTAGAGACTTATATTTATCGTGTTTGTTCTAAATATTTTTAAATTTGCATGATGATGTAATCATGATTTTCTTGTTTAAGAATTTTAATATTTATATATTAAAGGTAGGTATATTACATGTATTCCAGTAAGGAATTTAAAATATTTAATTATGATTTTATTGAGTTATTATCAGTATGATTTTATGACTGATTTTTATGTTATTATTTTTTTAATTTATTAAAAACTTGATAATTTAAAAAAAAAGTAACTAGTTTGGTAAGTAATTGAATTGTTTTAATTGTAACTAAGTGTAATACACTAATAGGTACATATTTTTAAGTAGGTACTTAACCAGTTTGGTGTTTTTGTTTTTGGAATATTTTTAGGTAATAATGCATACTGCATACATATTTATCGTTTTAAATAATGCATTCATAATATTTGTGTCATTTTTATCGAATTAACATCTGTAAAGCTTTACTCATCAGTCATCACTCACTTGAGTACCTCTATAGGTATTGGCATAGATTAAATACACTATATTTAATCTATAGTATTAGGTACCGTGTTTTTTCCAAGTCAGGCGTTTATATTCCGCAATGATGTTTAAATGAACCAATGAACAACATGGCACAATTGTGTAAGAGGTAATTACATAGTTCAGCCATTTAAATTGTTATTTTTACTAAAATTAAAAATAGTAATGATAAAATATAAAATGTACATCATATTATAGTGTTACTGTATACTTGTTTGAAAAAATTTCAAGATATATTTAACAATAAATCTTTCGTAAACATATAGTGAAATACTGAAACATATAGCAATGAGTAATATTATTAATTCTGCTATTGTGATAAACACGTACTTATTATTATAGGTTACTTCACATAGATGTGCGTCTTTGAAATAAATAGGACTACTGAAGTTATTTAATTTATAACATAAAAAGTCTTGGATACTTGATTGGTCTAGTGTCCATACTTAAAAGTAGATACCTATATAGCTATAATATACAGATACCTAAACTCAAAAGTATAAATGTGTATAATACTATTGTGAACGGAATAGACCTTTAAGGATAACAAAACAAATATATACCGTGTGCATTGCTAGGCATTAGTTACCTATTTATAGGTAAGTACTATAATACGAATAATACGATGATGTTTACTTTCTAAAAATATATTCTAAATTATACATATATATATGTGTGTGTGTATGTGTGGTGTGTGTGTGTGTGTGTGTGAGTATATATCATATAATAAATATATACAAATATATGTATAATTACATTAATACTTATTTGGCGTTATCTCTGACTAGAATTACTGAGGCTATAATATATACGTATATTTCGATGAAAATTATATAGTGTAATATAGTAGGACAATTGTTAATAATAATCTAATCATAAATATATATATTTATATTGTTATTATTATTATTTGTAAATCGGAATAAATAATTTGAAGATAAAATCAAATATATAATATGGGAATAGATCCTTTGAAAAATATAACATAATATATAGGTAGGTAATACGTCTACGCGTCACAGTGACAATATGATAATATGAGGGACTGCGGTTGGGGGAGTCGTAATAATATAATATAATATAATATAATATAATGTATATATATCATAATAGTAGATTAATAACTGTAGGTTTTATTATGTTTGTAAACGACAATCGCGATAGTTCCGTATAGTGATTATTATTCATATTGGTGTTTTAATTTCCGCTTCTTTAAATCTAATATGCACTCTGTTTCTGTGAAGATACAGTAGTGTCAGGCCCAGCTATGGTGTGCGCTTTCTTGACAATTGCCAGTTTGGAATGCGGATCTCGGACGGACAGTTGGCTGTACGGCGGTTCCCGGGTACCGTGCAACATCAGAGTCCATTCCTTCAAGAAACCCGTGTGCACCGTTTCATAGTCGTTTTCGTCTCCATCTTCTTCGGCCGTATCACGATCTGCTGATAACTTGTCACCATTTTCTTCCAGATCACGAACTGCCATCGTGGAATCCGTTTTAGACCCCTGTCTAGAGTTCTGATGTGTTCCGCCGATGTTGTTAGCAGCGGATTCCCGCGAAAACTGATTAGGTGTATTGAATTTCGCCTGCAAAACAGATACATCGTAAAATACAAGAGTAATTTCTATTATGCGCATTCGTTGTGGTAATCAATAAACATAATAGTATATCAATATATTTTATGCCACCTGCAAGACGTAGGTAAAGCGTGAAACTTCGAGGAGGACGATGGGTGCTGCACCATTCGACCTATAATATGGTAGACTTACAACACGATTAAGCACTACAAATGTAAATATGCAATCAAACACAATAAAAATAATCCAAAAAAATACCAAAATACGACACGATTGAACTCGGTGAAATATGTGCAATACCGCTGTGTTTATTTATTTTTCAAAAATATTGAAAACAATTTTTACATACAAGAATAAAAAAGTAATTTTGAAAAAAATTAAATTTCGTAGGTACATTTTAACATATCATCAGTGTTTTAAATAATTTTTCGCTCGATCAAAATGCTTGAAGTTTAATACAAGGTTCTCTAAAAAGTGTTATTATAGCTGTTTGAAAACATACATAGTCACGATTTTTTTTTTTTTATAAGCATTTTAAATATAAAATTTGATAAAATTCGTCAAAATCACGAAAATTTGAAAATTATTTTGTAGTTCACATTTTATAAAGTTTATTTTGATAGCTAACAGGCTTGAACATTCAATATTAGGTTTTTTTATATGTTATACCTAAATATAGTTCATGTTGTAACCAACAAATCTATAGAATTTATAATTAAAATTTTTTTCATCAACATTTCAAATTTAAATTTAAAAGAAATTCAATATTTAAACAAAAAATAATGATTTTAGTTATTTTGTAATGATTATCTTATTCGTTTTTAAACTTTAAGGTATCTATATTATTTATACACAATGATATTTTAAAAATATTAAGATTAATTTTTTTTTTTTTATAGATATTTGTATATTTTTAGAACTATATTATGTAAATATCTATAAAAATACTATTTTTAAAGGATGATGTAAAAATGTGTAACATTTATACCACATAGATAGGTACTCCACAGAAATAAAGTACGTCAAATAAGATGCCATATAGGCATCCTATAAATTTTTAAATTAAAATTAGATTAAAATTTACTTTATAAAATATTAAAATGGTATTATAACCATTCTTATCACTTTTTAACATTACCATTTAGGTATATACTGCAGTAAGCATCTATTGTACTTTTATCAATCTATGAAAATAAGATTGAAAAATATTTTCATAAGTTCTTCGAAAACTGTGAGAATACAGTTTTATAACTTTGTAATACATATTGCTTATTACTTTTAAGGTCTATATAAATATTACTGTAAATTAGGTTAATAATATTTTTTCATAAGTTCTGTATCTTTAAAGTCTGTATAAACATATTTTAATGTTTAATAATTTTGTATAATTACCTCAAGTATCCATTCGCCCCACGGATATTCACCCCATGTATGGGTTGTCATAAATGGCCATTTTGTAAATCCATCTCTACGGTCGTCGTCATTAGGCCTTCTACTTAATATCATCGATCTATAAATATGCACACATATTTTAATAAAATTTTATCGTTATTTCTTATATGCTATTATTGTAAATGTAAAATTTTTGAATTGATACATTTATTGGGCACCCTATATTAATATCAATAGGTACAAATTTTTAATATATATAATTTATACGTAATATGTGTAAATTCGTGTAATATTTCAGTAACCTTAATTGGACAAAGAACAGTATTTTTAAAACAATACTTTATTGTACTACCTATATTTTATACATTTTAGAAATTTATTTTTATTATTATTATTATTATTATTGTTCCACGTTCCAAGCCTATTATCAATGATACTTAAATAATATATAAATATTAATTTTTTGATATTTGAAAATATAAAATTAATAATTTCAAGATAGTTTTTTTTTTTTATATGCGTTAAATTACTCACATGGCAATTACTTAATTTAGTTTCAATTTTATAAACGTATTGATGAAAGATCTATGATTAATTAAATACCTACCTTGTGCCCATTGGAGATGTCAAAAAGAGCTCAACATCGCCACGTCTTGTAGAATTGAGTGTAATTACAGCTTGTACGTGTTCCAGGTATTTGACATGGGTATCGGTGCCACGGCATGCATCAGTGTTCAATTTCAGTATAATGCCTGACTTCGATGTAAATTTCCTTTAATTCAAATTAATTTTAATTTTTGACTTGATCAACTATTTTGCTAAAAATAGTTAATTATTAATGTGCTAAAATTAATCATCTTATACTAAATGAAATTTAAATTAACTTTTAGTTATTACAAAAAAAATAATAATAGCTTGTTAGTTTGTTATGATATGTATCATGCAAGTATATTAACCAATTATTTCATATGTATATCATCATTATAGTGTTTGATATTTTAAATTATAGGTACCTACTTTAGTAACCTTCAACTTAAATTGAATTTGTTATTTATCAATTTAACATAATAATATCAATAATAGATGGAATTTACTAATTAGAAAGTATATATTTATTAAACTATATATATTTTATAATTTTTTATGCATAACTAAGTATAAAATAATATATTTTTTTATATTTATTTTTTCTTAAGTTCCAAACTAAATCTTAAAACACTAATTGGATAAGTTTTAACTGAATGTATAAATGGTTTAAGAAACTAAATTTACAAACAATATCATAGGTTGAGTCATTTAAATTTATTCATTAATAATTAATATATTATACTACGATTGCAATAATATTATTAGGTACCTGATTTTTGTATGTGATCCTCCTTGACAATGATATCTAGCAGGTACAGTATGCCACTGTCGAGCAAGTGAAACCATTCCTCCAGCATCAAGCACTCCAAATCCAAACAAATGATTAAATTCCAAGCCAACACCGTTCATTGTCCATTGAAATCTACGTTTGGCATCAAATAAAGAATTTCGTTTTGAAGTCAATACGGTCAAGTGTTGTATATCTCTCCAAGTCAAATCGGGACTGTTAAATGTTCGTACAACAATAATAGTAATTAATAACCAAAATCAAATTAAAAGTATAAATAAACGTTATAATTATAATTTATTGAATATATTATAATAATTGAGATAAAACTAGTTCATTAAAAATACTATGTATAGTATATACTTATATACATACTTTGCTTCCAGGGCTAAAGCGAACACGCCTGCAGCTTCCGGTGCAGCAGCTGATGTGCCACTGTGAGATTTAGTACATTTACCATACAAGTCTGTAGTTGCCTAAAAATATATTTTAAAGTATCAATTTAGTTTAATATATGAAACATATCATATCGTTTAACAAATAAATTTGCAATACACACGCTGAAATACTTGCAATAATAATATTCGATTTAAAATATTAATAAATAATATTTAATCAAATATTAAAATTTAATATTACTAATTTCCTTTTTATGTATAAAAAGTATTTACCTATATGTAATAATAACTATAAACTATAAGTGATAACATATAGTTATTGTGATCAAAGCTTAACTTATAGATTCATATTAAAGATGATTATTTTATACGAGATATACATATATTGTAGAATACTTACAACTCCAGTATTAGGATCTTTGGCTCCATTGCTAAAAGTTGAAGCCAGTGTGCTTGAACAACTTTCGTCATAATGAGCATTCTGTCCATCGTTTATAGCTGAATTTATCGATATCGTCCACATACTAGCGGCATAACCATCGCAGTTGCAATCATCAGCCTCTCCGCCGTCACCACTAGCCCATACGTAGATATTACCTTTTCCCCGACGACCCTTAAATACACGTTTATTGTTAAATATAGAATTATTTAAAAAAAAAAAATAAGATGCTTGCTATTTTAAAGTCTTTGTAAAACATTGGTTTAGAATTAATAACAAACATTATACAATACTTAGTAGAATTAGTCAAAATATTTTAAAATTTGAATAAAATATTGTGATGTTAATTTTATTATTATAGTTTATATGTATTGAATATTTTAATTGTTTTATAAATGAAAAAATTCACTCAAGTTTTAGATTTTTCATGTATTTCCTTTATAATTATCTGTTTTATATTTTCTTTTCAAATCTATATGCCATAACGTTTTGAATGAAAAAAAATGTTAAACCTTCAACTTTGAGAATAGTTTCTGGTAGAAAATTAAACATGGTTGGTACTTTGAGGGATGAAAGACAAAAATATTTTTATAAGTAGTATAATATGATTTTTTTTACACTAACTTATATAATTTATAAATTATTTTATTTTATCTCTGCATAACTCACTTCATTGACGCCCCGGACTATAGCTCGCATAGTAGCGTTACGTGGACCGTCAACTGTTCGTCCATCATCTGTAGGTCCCCAAGAAGCACTGTAAATATCAATTAAATCCGGTTCGTGACCCATGCTATTCGCTTCGATAAGATCTGTCATATACGGTTGGTCAAGCATCCGGATCCCTGTGATAGAATGTATTCCATAAGCAATTTGTTTATTAAAAATAAGAATTCGTATCAGTAACTTTTTACTATATATAAAATATACACGAGTATAGAACGACGTAAACTTATCAACTTAAAAAGCGTAAATGGATATCTACTTTTTTGTCCACGGATAACATTAGGTACATAACATGTATTCCATGTTTTATAAATCCAACTAATCCAAGCACTTACCGGCAATTTTTGAGTCAAATGCCACACCGGTACCACAAACACCATTATCACGAGCAGCTGCTACTTCTCCGGCGCAACGTGTACCATGGCTGTTGAACCAATCATCGGTATACCTTGGGTATGGATATGGGTCATTAGAACTAAAATCGTAACTAGCTCGTGCGTTCTAAACAATATAATATAAATTAATTAATAGTAGAAAATAAGATGCGATTTTTGATAATTGAATGTATAAAAATAGGTTACAGGTATTTATGTACGCATAGACATTAACAAACACTAGTACATACATAAATCTCATTTTAGTATAAAAATTTATATGCAATGTAGATTATTTTTTATGTTACTCACGTAATTATACTTCAGATCTTCGTGTGTGTAATCCACTCCTATAAATATATATATAAAAAAAAATAAATAAATATTTACTCTAAAATAATTTTAACAGTTTTATGACTTTTAATTAACATAAATATTAATCTATAAGTTCATAAGCAACAGTATCGCATTAGAAAAAAATAGTTTATTCTCTTTTAAAAAATGTATTGAAATAAATGTATAAAATACATAAAAAATTAGAAATTAAATTAAAATTAAATGTCTACTGGTTGATCTATGTATTTGTTTAAATAAAAGTGAATTTATTGCAGATTTTCGAGTACTAATATTTTTAGTATTTTTTTATAATATATCTGATTTAAGCACTTAGACATTTTCTCACCATCATCCATTATAGCCGTAGTTACGTTCTTGCCTGATACCCCTTGAGCCCAAGCGGCTCGTACATTCAAATCTAATTTTGGTTTACCACCATTTTGTCCTGTATTCCTCAAATACCATTGTTCCTTGAATAGTGGATCCATTGGTAATTTACCATAACGATCCAGATCATCGTCAATTTCAATTGGTTTACCAGGATATCCTCTATATTGGTTTGCCATATATTCATCTCTATTCAAATATAAGGATGGAATAAATGGTTTGTATCCACGTTTCACTCTCTTAAATCCTGGTTGCTGATGAACAGACTTAACCTGAAATTTTTATTTATTTGTTTAAATATATAACAGTTATTAACACTAGTTTATACTTTTAAAAATTAATTTTAAAGTTTTAATTAAGTTACAACTTGGATATAATGTAAAAAACCAGGGACGCAATTCAGATTAGATATTTATTTGTAATTATCTCTAGAACGCTACTAATATGCAACTTATGTAGTAATACAAAATATACATTCTAAGTCAAATTAAGATTCTTAATTAAAAAAATTTAAAGTGCCATAAAAAGTCTTAAGGGATCAAAATTTTTGATCCGACTATGACTGACATATATTAAAGAAAAGTCGATAAATTATAAAATTCAATATAAAATAAATATGCAATTATGATACGTAATATATTGCATGTTAATAATATACTTATTATTTATAGGAAATGTTAATAATTAATTAGCAAACTTAACAAATAATGATAATCAATATAGTAGACACTATAGATACGATATATAAATTTATTATGTCAAAGTTGTAATTATGTAGGTATCATTAAAATTATCATCCGCACTAATTCTGTAAAATATATTATTTCGTCTTTAGTAAAAGCTAGCATTTAAATAATTGAACGGTTCTTACTACTTGTAATAGACACTAAAATATTTCTTGTGTATATACAGTAAAACCTCTAAATACCGGACACTCTCGGTAGCCGTAATTTTGTCTGTTATTTGGAAGTGTGCGCTATTCAGAGTGCGTGGGAGGGGGTAAATTTTTGAAAATAACTTGGATAAATTAATAATTACGCATGTAAAACATTTATTATTTATACAATACTAAAATTTATAATAATGATGTTTGTATTTTTGTATTATTAAAATTATAATATAAAACTATGGTATTATGTATGTAAAAATTAATAAACATGTTAAAAAAATAAAATTTTAAAAGAAAAATTAACATTTATTAAAAAAATCGGTTACTTTAGCTTGTTTTTGATGTATAGTAATTTCGTATATCAAGGCATTTTTTAATTCAACTGCGTTGGAGAACAATGAAGTATTCTATGTATTAATAATATTCTATGTATTATTAATCGACACACACACGGCCTAATATTTATCTACATCGCCATTAACGTTGATAATTGGCGATCACTGACCTATCTTACGTCTTACGAGCTGCCCTTCGTATTTTGTCACGTGTCCAGCCTTCGCAAGGTTTATTTTTCACACAATTATTCTATATTTACGATAAAAATTGTCAAAATGAAAATTAAATTGCCATAAAAGTGTCCGTTATTTAGAGTGTCTGGTATTTAGGGGTTTTCCTATATGAGAGTAGTGAAAATTTCACCGTCCCCATAAAATCTCCATTATTCGGAGGTGTCCGCTATTTAGAGGTGTCCGTTAAGGGAGGTTTCACTGTAGTTTTATTATGACAAAAACTGTATATTCTAAATTTTAGATAATAGATTAAAATGATCAGTAAAATAATTATTGATCACTCTAAGAATTGTAGTCATAACAATATGATAGATACTTTAACATCAGGTCCAGATTAACATTATGAACTAAAGTAAAGGAGCTATAACCTAAACGTAGTATTAAAAACGTTAAAATGAAAGCGCAAGTTTTTCATTTTTATCCAAAGATTATTTAATTATATAAAATTATATATACAGATTAAATATGATTGAAATAATACAAATATATTGATTATGAGTCAATTTAATATTGGTTAGTAAAAATATAGAGGTGCTATAACTCTTTATAAGCCCTGAATGGCTTATTATAGATGTGAATTGCACCTAAACAAAATAATAAAAATAATAACAGATATTTTTATAAAACGGCGCATTGCATATGCAATATGTATACACACCTGTTGTAAGGTTGTCTAGGTTTTAATGGTGTGTTTTAGTAAAAGAAAACTAAACATTATAATTTATTATAATAAAATTGTGGATCTTTAATTCATAACTAATTTTCTAATGTCATATTTCAAAGATTTTATGAAATTAATAAATGGGAGTACTTGGTTTATTAATTTGATATATAATAGATTTTTTTATATTTTATTCTTAATAGACGGTTAAGTAGTTAATAAAATCTATCACCACAGATATGTTCATCATAAAAATTAAAACAATATAATTGCATTTAAATTATATTTATGTTTACATCCATTCTTGTTTATAATTTTTTTAAATTTAAAAGAGTTTGGGAAATTCATAATAACAATAAAAATCATTTTATGTAGTAATTGTTTTAAATAATAGACTAATAAATATTAAATATTATAAATTTTAATTTCAAATAAAAATATAAAATAAACACTTTATAGTATTATTTACATTAATTATTAATAGTATTACATTTATATACTTACAGATGGATCCTTCTTCAAAAGTAGAACTGAAGGTAGAGAACGACGGCCACGGATTTTTGGTAATCCATGATGTACGAATTGAAATTCATCCTTAGTACCACGAATCTGTAATATATTATTGAATAATGAATTTATAAAACAAGTTTAGACAATATTTAATTAAAATTAATATACTTATAAATACAACAAACTAGCAACTAAAGAATAATCAAATTTTCAATTTCAAATAAATTAGGTATAAAAAAATTAACTTTGAGTTCAATCAGTGATCATATATTTACACTTTTTTTCTTTATTCATCAATAGAATTAAATTATATTTTTATATTTTTTTGGATTAGATTGTAATAAATCAACGCTCTTTTGATCGTTTAGATTACTCTCGAACAAATTATATTGCGGAGTCAAAAATAATATAAATAAAGGTGGGCAGTAATAACCTAATTTTGTATTAAATTTTTTAATTACGGAAGAATTTATAAATTTTCATGGTATTAACTCTATTAAGTAATTTACTCAAAATTTGAAATTAAAATTTAAAATGCTTATAAAAATAAATGGTTTCTATGTTTTTTAAATACTATAAATATCTGTAAGAACAATTTATATAAGGTACTAAATGAAATTTTCAACAACAAATTTTTATAACAAAAATTTTTCTTTAATATTAATTTCAAATGTCTATAAAACCTTAAAAAATTGAAATATTTTTTAAATTGATGCTTCTTAGTTTTAAAACGTTTATAAAAAATTAATCTAACTTTCTAGTAAAACTATATTTTTCAATTTAAGTAAAAAAACTTATGAAGAACTTTGTATTCAATTTTAAAATCTTCGATGGAAAAAGTAATTTTTTATGAATTTATAACTATTTATAAGTATTTGAAAATATTTGAAATTTCACGAATTTCATAAAATTTCTAAATTTATTTATAAAAAAATATTGTGATGTATTTTAAATTATTTAATTTTCATTTGAACAAATAATGACTTATGAATTATAAGAAACCTAGTAAATTATGTTATGTATAAACATTATCATTTATCACATAAACATTTGGTGAAAATATCATTTAACATTTATTAAACTAATGTTTTAAATGTGTTAAAACTTAAAAGTGATTTATATTTATAAACTTGATTATTAATAATCCGATATTTTTAGATTAAAAAATAAAGTGATAATAATAATAATTTAATAAGAATATCAAAATAATATATCATAATTTTCACATAGTACAAGCTAAATTTAATTTTATATCTGAATTTATCTCACCTAAATAATGTGCTAATATTTCTAAGATAAGTCGCAAATAATTGCAAGTGGTTTCTAAAATTCTAAAAATTCCGAACTCCATTTTTTCCCCCAATAATCTTGGACCTATTATCTAAGGAAATTTAATATAAAGTTCAATAACTTAAACTTAAATTGATTTAATTACATTAATATTTTTAAAGACTTATCTGATTAACTATTTACGTGAAAGGGGGTGATTGTTATTTGAAAAAATAAATTGATATAGTCATGAATCTAAAAAGTTCAATTTTAAAATATGAAAATATGGTCCTTATAAATATTGACTATAGGTATTTTAGGTAAATTTAAATACTTAGAATTAAATAAATTGAGGTGAGCGCGTTGGTGAATCGCCCACTCTGTAAATTATACAATAAACTACGAGTATAAAGATAAGTTATTATAATTTATTATTATCGTGGTATATATTTTTAAATATACTTGAATATTTCATTATACACAATAAAGCGACATTTAAAATTCTGGAGAATATTACAGTATGCATATATTTGAATTTTAAATAGCCAGAAGTAGGTATATTGATTTTACTATATTCGTAAATTAAGTGTTTATTATACTTGAATTTTTAATTGCATTTTTTTTTTAATTTGGCAGGTAAAAGGAGTTAATAATTTGATGAAGGGTCTCTATAAATTATAAATTTACATAATCTTTAGTTTTAAACCAGTATGAAAAAAAATAAAAGCTTAATTTTTTAATAACAAACTGATTAAAAAACGGGTTAAGCAAAATTCTGAAATATAAGTTTTTCTTGAAAAAAATCTATTAACAATCTAAACAATTTTAAATACGAAATTCTGGTGTTATTAAAATCATTAAATAAAATAAATACTAACTAAAACATAATTTCACTATTAAATTGATATTATATTTAATTTGTTTATTTTATAAAATTCAATCAATATCTTTAGGCTACAAGGTATTAGTACGATAAATTTTTAAATAAAAATAATAATAACATAAAATATTTATAGCAAAATAGAAATAAAAATAAAATTGTATAAATACAGTTATGTGTTTTCTAGACACTGATGCTTTTGTAAAGTTTGAAAAACCAATTGTAAATTGTTTCGCTAAAATAAAATAAAATAGTGTATTTAATATTTGTGTTAATTTCTTATCACAGATAAAAATATCATGTGTTTTAATTCCTATTCAATATTATATTTTTTATAGTGCCTATATGTAAATAAATAATATGAAATTCTTTTTTTAATATTAAATAATATTATAAAGCTTGTAATTTGTATATTATATTTATAAGACAAGAATTACTTACATTTATTTATTACTTCGAAAAACACCTTAAAAATAAAAACCATAATATATCTATCTTGTAATTAAACCATAGAGTAATAATTTTCTGTATAAAATATTTTATATATAACATAATAAATTATAGGACCAAGTAAATATTTAATCACAAACATTCAATTAGTTTATGTCAACCCCTTTTCAACTAAACAACTTGAATCTTCTGTCGTTTAATAAAAGCTTTCGCTGCAGCCATTAAAATATATACCATCATCACTTATATTTGTTTTGACATTTTCCGACCCACACGTCCATCAATCAATATCGTAAAACCATGACCATCACCAGTAATCCAACCACCGTCTAATATGTAACATTATACATCAGTGTGTGTGTGTAAATAAAAATAATAAAGGTTGACATTTTTCATTTCAAACACCAGCATTAATATAATTGAATCAAATTTAAAAACGCAGACCATGATATAAATTATATTAGGTATAATTAATAATTATAGATATATCGTCCATCTAAACATAAAAGTGCGCAGAAGTGTATAATTTATTTAATCATAATGCAATAACATAGAAATTTCTATCTACAAATTGAATATGTCTACCGTCTATAATGGGATTATACATTTATGATTAAAAAAAACACGATGCTTTGAAATTGAATAAAATATAAATCACATTGTGGGTGCAATGACGTCAGTAGGACTATAGTGTCAGCCGCGCTTAACTCCCTGTCCCTCTTCACCACCACGCACAGTCACCACCCTATCTACACCTACACGTATACTTTTCCGAAAACTCTCGACCCACTCTGTGTTCCACTCAAACCATCTCAGCCACCAGCGGTCGATATATTATTATGATATATACCGCCATCCCTTTACCCGCCCTCCCGAATGTTACCCTTAACCTCTGCCAGAATATTTAATTAAAATACACCTGATGCTCGCCCAAAGCGGCAAAGCCGCTCAATGTCATAATCTCGCGCAGATATCACTGGAAATTCGATTCAGATGAAAAGATTTTATTTATATTATACTAATGATTACTTATTAGTTATTACATAAAATTTCTTTAAAATCGCATCTATTGTTCTCGTGATAGCAGGTGCTACTGTAAAATTTCAATATCTCCCGCCTAGCGCTAAAATATACTGTAATTTTATCGACCAATATGCGCCCGTCTACACGATAGTAATATAATATACCTACTAAATACTAAAACCATAATCTATAACGATTTGACAACTCTGTAAGAGACGTGTCGGTTTTTTGACGGGACGTAGGGGTGCCCGTAATACACTACCGTACGCGCCTAAACCGTGAAGTACATGATTACGTACGTAGGTATGTTTCGATAGCGATACCCAGCGAGCCGGTCGAGTACTCTCGTCTGTGTACGACGTCTAATCGTAACGTCAAAACATATCATACGGTCGGTCGCATACATATTATTATCATGTAATACATCGTACGCCATTCACAAATGCAGCGGCGTACCTAGACCGTTGTAACTTGTAATGATTATCATGACGCGTACTTCCGCGTACAAAACATACAGCATACCTTGCCGACGTTTTCGAACCCGCTGCCAGCCCTCTTGGCGACCCTGTGGGCCACCTCCTCGTCTACGTGCCCGGCACCGTCTCGGACGTCGCTGTGCAGCCTGACCGAGAACGTGTTGGTGTACAGCTGGGCGCCGGCCACGCCACACGGGTGCGGCTCGAGAGCGACGAACAGGGCACACCACAGCAGCGTCAAGGCCGCGGAGATCAGCAACACCAAGGCGGAGGAGAACTGGTCGCGGCGGCGGACCCATCCGTCGCCGTCGTCGCCCACCCCGGCGCCGGCGTTGTCCGAATCGCCGTTGTTGTCGTCCGACCCGGTCATGGTGGTCGTCGCGATCTGGTCGCCGGTCGGCCTGCACACTACGCCGCGTGCAGTGGACGTGCCTGTAACGGTGTATATCGTGTGCGTGAGTACGCGCAGTATTGCAAAAGCGTACAATAATATTTCAATACGAGACACGATAATACGATACGCGTAGCGTGCGGACGGAACGGCCCGTCAGAGCAAATGAAAAAAATAATTCATACCACAATAATAACAATAATAATAATAATAATATAGTTAGTGTAATAATATTATGATCACCTGTAGCGACGGTCAGTGTATGCGAGTGCGAGCGCGCGCGTGTGTATAATAGTATCACCTCCTGATCCACAGCGGTAGCACGGCACACTGGAGAGCCGCCGACTGCTGGAACAGAATATCGGCGGTGCGATGAAAACGGTATCGCGTTGTTCGTACGTCGAGGACTGTGCGAGGTGGCGCTTACGGCTGCGGTGGCGGCGACGGGCGTGGACGAGGCGACTGCGACCGCCGGGCTGGCGGCGGGCGGGCTGGCGGCGGGCGGGCCGTCGGCGGGGGTAGCTTTTATCTGCGGGGGGCGCCGGCGCCGTGCGGAGCGTTACAATGTAACGATACACGAACACGACAACTGCGACCACCACCGCCGCCGCCGCCGCGCGAGCCCGATATTCCATAACTTTATAACAATATTATTACATATTTTATACTGTTAAATGTATACAGAGTACATTATTTAACAAGACGTGTATATAATATGTGCACGTCGATCGGTCACAATATCGTTTTTAAATGTATTATTATTGTTGCAAGAAACATATTAGGTATTAAATAATTGGCAATGCGCACCTTGTAGGTATTCTGTTGTACGGCATATACTCGAAAATTTTTACTATTTTCCGCTAAAATGTATTGATAGAACGGCGGAAAATCATTTGATACCTACTTGTATTTACAAGAAAGGAACGTTTAAGTGAATAATGTTTGAAGGAAAATACTATACGTGGAAATTCATTTTTTTTTTTTTTTTTTGAAAAAGCAATTTTACGCGATTTTGATTGATTTTTTCTGAAATGTATTCTCGTGGAACACATATTTTATTATTATCAATTTTCACGAAAGCTGCAGAAAATAAATTTGATTAAAAATTGAAATAAAATAATGACATTTATAAAATCAATTTGGCTTGGTTTTAGTTAATAACTAATAAGTAATTATAAAATTAATTAAAATGTCGTAAACTATAACATAAAATACATTCAAGTCCTCGCTCACTTAAGTATATGTACTTTATATGTGTTTTTATTATTTTTAGAATTTTTTCAATGTATACATTGCTAAGCAATATAAAAAGAATCAAGAATATAGACCAAAGACAAATATATCTCCGGCTTCGACTTTTGTTTTCCTAAAAACCATTGACATTATTTTTATAAAAGATCAAAAATACCTTAAAAATATTTTTTGTTTAGTAAAATTTACTTATTAATAAATATTATAACTTTAAGTTAAAATATATAGTCTGTCTTTATTATAATATTATTTATTTTGTAAAATGTATAGTTTATGCTAATTAAAAACAATATATATAATAGTAATAGGCCCAGAATGTGGTAAGCAGGTGTATATAAAAATATAATAGTATACATCATACAATACGGGTTAGTAACAAGAATAATGATGAGTAATATACATGAAGTTAAATAAACATCTATAACACGTATAATATAATGTATGAAAATATTACACTACAATGTATTAACATTTAACACAAACATTAAGTATTATATTATATAAGCACATATAATTTGAGTATCTATAATATAATGTGTACTACTTTCATATTTCTAATACTTATCTATAGCTTATTATTTTATAAATTTTTGTTATTTTGAGTGTAAGATGTAATCATACCGTTTTAATGATGAAATTTCGTGGAAAAAATATTTCATACTTGAGATACTGTAAAAATAGACCCATTATAGAACCAATCCTGGTTTGAAAAATATATTTATTTTTTTTTTTTGGCTGATGTATAAATCAGTTATAACCCAAAAAATATTCATATGAATCACAGTTTTAGCTATTATATTATAAATAGTACTTATCATGAATCCTATAAAAGTACGGTCATTGAAACTAAAATACCTGGAGAAATCGCTCTGCTGTATAGAAGATATCGAGAGTACCTTATCATTATGTAGGTCACTGTAAAATATAGTTAAATAATATTTTATGTCAATTTAAATAATTTAATGATATTTCTTGCATAATATGACAGACTAGATATGGTAGTCGTAGTCTCTATTTTTCAGGATAATTTATAATTTGCTTATATTATATTTTATAATAATAATTTTAATATTATTATTTAAATTATAGATCAATAATCAATAGTCAATACAAATTTACCTTATTAGAATCATGTATAAATATCACTGTGGCATAATAGTTTAAAATTATTTATACAGTGTGTTCACGCTAAGAGGTACCACTAAATATTTCAGTTGGATGATCTCGTACTGAAATGGGGTTTTCGCTGAATGACAGATAG